>NW_025423882.1:305131-610262 GCF_020740605.2 Lemur catta | reverse complement strand
TATCCTAGGGCTGATGGTAACCCTAACCCTAACACTAACCTAGGCCTGATGATAACCCTAACCCTAACGCTAACACTATCCTAGGGCTGATGCTAACCCTAACCATAACACTATCCTAGGCCTGATGCTAACCCTAACCCTAACCCTAACACTATCCTAGGGCTGCTGCTAACCCTAACCCTAACACTATCCTAGGGCTGATGCTAACCCTAACCCTAAACCTAACACTATCCTTGGGCTGATGCTAACCCTAACCCTAACACTATCATAGGCCTGATGATAACCCTAACCCTAACCCTAACACTATCCTAGGGCTGATGCTAACCCTAACCCTAACACTATCCTAGGCCTGATGCTAACCCTAACCCTAACCCTAACACTATCCTAGGGCTGATGCTAACCCTAACCCTAACACTATCCTAGGGCTGATGCTAACCCTAACCCTAACCCTAAGACTATCCTAGGGCTGATGCTAACCCTAACCCTAACACTATCCTAGGCCTGATGATAACCCTAACCCTAACCCTAACACTATCCTAGGGCTGATGCTAACCCTAACCCTAACACTATCCTAGGGCTGATGCTAACCCTAACCCTAACCCTGACACTATCCTAGGGCTGATGCTAACCCTAACGCTAACCCTAAAACTATCCTTGAACTGATGCTAACCCTAACCCTAACCCTAACACTATCCTAGGCCTCATGATAACCCTAACCCTAACCCTAACACTATCCTAGGGTTTATGTTAACCCTAACCCTAACACTATCCTAGGGCTTATGCTAATTCTAACCCTACCACTATCCTGGGCCTGATGCTAACCCTAACCCTAACACTAACACTATCCTAGGGCTGATGCTAACCCTAATCCTAACACTATCCTAGGGCTGATGCTAACCCTAACCCTAACCCTAACACTATCCTAGGGCTGATGCTAATCCTAACGCTAACCGTAACACTATCCTTCAACTAATGCTAACCCTAACCCTAACCCTAACACTATCCTAGGCCTGATGATAACCCTAACCCTAACCCTAACACTTTCCTAGGGTTTATGTTAACCCTAACCCTAACACTATCCTAGGGCTGATGCGAACCCTAACCCTAACCCTAACACTATCCTAGGGCTGATGCTAACCCTAACCCTAACTCTAACACTATCTAAGGGGTGAGGCTAACCCTAATCCTAACACTATCCTACGGCTGATGCTAACCCTAACCTTAACCCTAACACTATCCTAGGGCTGATGCTAACCCTAACCCTAACACTATTATAGGCCTGATGCTAACCCTAACCCTAACCCTAACACTATCCTAGGGCTGATGCTAACCCTAACCCTAACACTATCCTAGGGCTGATGCTAACCCTAACCCTAACCCTAACACTATGCTAGGCCTGATGCTAACCCTATCCCTAACCCTAACACTCTCCTAGGGCTGAGGCTAACCCTAACCCTAACACTATCCTAGGGCTCATGCTAACCCTAACCCTAACCCAAACACTATCCTAGGGTTGATGCTAACCCTAACCCTAACACTATCCTAGGGCTGATGCTAACTCTAACCCTAACCCTAACACTATCCTAGGGCTGATGCTAACCCTAACCCTAACACTATCCTAGGGCTGATGCTAACCCTAACACTAACACTATCCTAGGCCTGATGCTAACCCTAACCCTAACCCTAACACTATCCTAGGGCTGATGCTAACCCTAACCCTAACACAATCCTAGGGCTGATGCTAACCCTAACCCTAACACTATCCTACGTCTGATGCTAACCCTAACCCTAACCTTAACACTATCCTAGGGCTGATGCTAACCCTAACCCTAACACTATCCTAGGTCTGATGCTAACCCTAACCCTAACCCTAACACTATCCTAGGGCAGATGCTAACCCTAACGCTAACCCTAACACTATCCTTGAACTGATGCTAATCATAACCCTAAACCTAACACTATCCTAGGCCTGATGATAACCCTAACCCTAACCCTAACACTATCCTAGGGTTTATGTTAACCCTAACCCGAACACTATCCTAGGGCGGATGCTAACCATAACACTAACCCTAACTCTATCCTAGGGCTGATGCTAACGCTAACACTAACACTATCCTAGGGCTGATGCTAACCCTAACCCTAACTCTAACACTATCTTAGGGCTGAGGCTAACCCTAACACTAACACTATCCTACGGCTGATGCTAACCCTAACCCTAACCCTAACAGTATCCTAGGGCTTATGCTAACCCTAACCCTAACACTATCCTAGGGCTGATGCTAACCCTAACCCTAACCCTAACATTATCCTAGGGCTGATGCTAACCCTAACCCTAACTCTAACACTAACCTAGGGCTGATGCTAACCCTAACCCTAACACTATCCTAGGGCTGATGCTAACCCTAACCCTAACCCTAACAGTATCCTAGGGCTGATGCTAACCCTAACCCTAACACTATCCTAGGGCTGATGCTAACCCTAACCCTAACCCTAACACTATCCTAGGGCTGATGCTAACCCTAACCCTAACACTATCCTAGGGCTGATGCTAACCCTAACCTTAACCCTAACATTATCCCAGGGCTGATGCTAACCCTAACCCTAACACTATCCTAGGGCTGATGCTAACCCTAACCCTAACCCTAACACTATCCTAGGGCTGATGCTAACCCTAACCCTAACCCTAACACTATCCTAGGGCTGATGCTAATCCTAACGCTAACCCTAACACTATCCTTGAACTAATGCTAACCCTAACCCTAACCCGAACACTATCCTAGGGCGGATGCTAACCCTAACCCTAACCCTAACACTATCCTAGGCCTGATGCTAACCCTAACACTTACACTATCCTAGGGCTGATGCTAACCCTAACCCTAACCCTAACATTATCCTAGGGCTGATGCTAACCCTATCCCTAACTCTAACACTATCTTAGGGCTGAGGCTAACCCTAACCCTAACACTATCCTACGGCTGATGCTAACCCTAACCCTAACCCTAACACTATCCTAGGGCTGATGCTAACCCTAACCCTAACACTATCCTAGGCCTGATGCTAACCCTAACCCTAACCCTAACACTATCCTAGGGCTGATGTTAACCCTAACCCTAACACTATCCTAGGGCTGATGATAACCCTAACCCTAACACTAACACTATCCTAGGGCTGATGCTAACCCTAACCCTAACACTATCCTAGGGCTGATGCTAACCCTAACACTAACCCTAACACTATCCTTGAACCGATGCTAACCCTAACCCTAACCCTAACACTATCCTAGGCCTGATGATAACCCTAACCCTAACCCTACCACTATCCTAGGGTTTATGTTAACCCTAACTCTAACACTATCCTAGGGCAGATGCTAACCCTAACCCTAACATTAACACTATCCTAGGGCTGATGCTAACCCTAACACTAACACTATCCTAGGGCTGAGGCTAACCCTAACCCTAACCCAAACACTCTCCAAGGGCTGATGCTAACCCTAACCCTAACCCTAACCCTAACACTATCCTAGGGCTGATGCTAACCCTAACCCTAACACTATCCTAGGGTTGATGCTAACCCTAACCCTAACCCTAACACTATCCTACTGCTGATGCTAACCCTAACCCTAACACTATCCTAGGGCTGATGCTAACCCTAACCCTAACCCTAACACTAACCTAGGGCTGATGCTAACCCTAACCCTAACACTATCCTACGGCTGATGCTAACCCTAACCCTAACCCTAACAGTATCCTAGGGCTGATGCTAACCCTAACCCTAACACTATCCTAGGGCTGATGCTAACCCTAACCCTAACCCTAACACTATCCTAGGGCTGATGCTAACCCTAACCCTAACACTATCCTAGGGCTGATGCTAACCCTAACCCTAACCCTAACATTATCCCAGGGCTGATGCTAACCCTAACCCTAACACTATCCTAGGGCTGATACTAACCCTAACCCTAACCCTAACACTATCCTAGGGCTGATGCTAACCCTAACCCTAACCCTAACACTATCCTAGAGCTGATGCTAACCCTAACCCTAACCCTAACCCTAACCCTAACCCTAATACTATCCTACGGCTGATGCTAACCCTAACCCTAACCCTAACACTATCCGAGGGCTGATGCTAACCCTAACACTGACACTATCCTAGGGCTGATGCTAACCCTAACCCTACCGCTAACACTATCCTAGGGCTGATGCTAACCCTAACCGTAACGCTAACACTGTCCCAGGGCTGATGCTAACCCTAACCCTAACACTATCCTAGGCCTGATGATAACCCTAACCCTAACCCTAACACTATCCTAGGGCTGATGCTAACCCTAACCATAACACTATCCTAGGCCTGATGCTAACCCTAACCCTAACCCTAACACTATCCTAGGGCTGATGCTAACCCTAACCCTAACACTATCCTAGGGCTGATGCTAACCCTAACCCTAACCCTAACACTATCCTAGGGCTGATGCTAACCCTAACCCTAACACTATCCTAGGCCTGATGATAACCCTAACCCTAACCCTAACACTATCCTAGGGCTGATGCTAACCCTAACCCTAACACTATCCTAGGCCTGATGCTAACCCTAACCCTAACCGTAACACTATCCTAGGGCTGATGCTAACCCTAACCCTAACACTATCCTAGGGCTGATGCTAACCCTAACCCTAACCCTAACACTATCCTAGGGCTGATGCTCACCCTAACCCTAACACTATCCTAGGCCTGATGATAACCCTAACCCTAACCCTAACACTATCCTAGGGCTGATGCTAACCCTAACCCTAACACTATCCTAGGGCTGATGCTAACCCTAACCCTAACCCTAACACTGTCCTAGGGCTGATGCTAACCCTAACGCTAACCCTAAAACTATCCTTGAACTGATGCTAACCCTAACCCTAACCCTAACACTATCCTAGGCCTCATGATAACCCTAACCCTAACCCTAACACTATCCTAGGGTTTATGTTAACCCTAACCCTAACACTATCCTAGGGCTGATGCTAACCCTAACCCTACCACTATCCTGGGCCTGATGCTAACCCTAACCCTAACACTAACACTATCCTAGGGCTGATGCTAACCCTAATCCTAACACTATCCTAGGGCTGATGCTAACCCTAACCCTAACCCTAACACTATCCTAGGGCTGATGCTAATCCTAACGCTAACCCTAACACTATCCTTCAACTAATGCTAACCCTAACCCTAACCCTAACACTATCCTAGGCCTGATGATAACCCTAACCCTAACCCTAACACTATCCTAGGGTTTATGTTAACCCTAACCCTAACACTATCCTAGGGCTGATGCGAACCCTAACCCTAACCCTAACACTATCCTAGGGCTGATGCTAACCCTAACCCTAACCCTAACACTGTCCTAGGGCTGATGCTAACCCTAATCCTAACACTATCCTAGGCTTGATGCTAACCCTAACCCTAACCCTAACACTATCCTAGGGCTGATGCTAACCCTAACCCTAACACTATCCTAGGGCTGATGCTAACCCTAACCCTAACCCTAACACTATCCTAGGGCTGATGCTAACCCTAACCCTAACACTATCCTAGGGCTGATGCTAACCCTAACCCTCAACCTAACACTATCCTAGGGCTGATGCTAAACTTAACTCTAACCCTAACACTATCCTAGGGCTGATTCTAACCGTAACCCTAACACTATCCTAGGCCTGATGCTAACCCTAACCCTTACCCTAACACTATCCTAGGGCTGATGCTAACCCTAACTCTAACCCTAACACTATCCTAGAGCTGATGCTAACCCTAACCCTAACACTATCCTAGGCCTGATGATAACCCTAACCCTAACACTGACACTATCCTAGGGCTCATGCTAACCCTAACTCTAACACTATCCTATGGCTGATGCTAACCCTAACCCTAACCCTAACACTATGCTAGGCCTGATGCTAACCCTATCCCTAACCCTAACACTCTCCTAGGGCTGAGGCTAACCCTAACCCTAACACTATCCTAGGGCTCATGCTAACCCTAACCCTAACCCAAACACTATCCTAGGGTTGATGCTAACCCTAACCCTAACACTATCCTAGGGCTGATGCTAACCCTAACCCTAACCCTAACACTATCCTTGGGCTGATGCTAACCCTAACCCTAACACTATCCTGGGCCTGATGCTAACCCTAACCCTAACCCTAACACTATCCTAGGGCTGATGCTAACCCTAACCCTAACACTATCCTAGGGCTGATACTAACCCTAACCCTAACCCTAAAACTATCCTAGGGCTGATGCTAACCCTAACCCTAACCCTAACACTATCCTAGAGCTGATACTAACCCTAACCCTAACCCTAACCCTAACCCTAATACTATCCTACGGCTGATGCTAACCCTAACCCTAACCCTAACACTATCCTAGGGCTGATGCTAACCCTAACACTAACACTATCCTAGGGCTGATGCTAACCCTAACCCTACCCCTAACACTATCCTAGGGCTGATGCTAACCCGAACCCTAACGCTAACACTATCCTAGGGCTGATGCTAACCCTAACCCTAACACTAACCTAGGCCTGATGATAACCCTAACCCTAACCGTAACACTATCCTAGGGCTGATGCTATCCCTAACCATAACACTATCCTAGGCCTGATGCTAACCCTAACCCTAACCCTAACACTATCCTAGGGCTGATGCTAACCCTAACCCTAAACCTAACACTCTCCTAGGGCTGATGCTAACCCTAACCCTAACACTATCATAGGCCTGATGATATCCCTAACCCTAACCCTAACACTATCCTAGGGCTGATGCTCACCCTAACCCTAACACTATCCTAGGCCTGATGCTAACCCTAACCCTAACCCTAACACTATCCTAGGGCTGATGCTAACCCTAATCCGAACACTATCCTAGGGCTGATGCTAACCCTAACCCTAACCCTAACACTATCCTAGGGCTGATGCTAATCCTAACGCTAACCCTAACACTATCCTTCAAATAATGCTAACCCTAACCCTAACCCTAACACTATCCTAGGCCTGATGATAACCCTAACCCTAACCTAACACTTTCCTAGGGTTTATGTTAACCCTAACCCTAACACTATCCTAGGGCTGATGCGAACCCTAACCCTAACCCTAACACTATCCTAGGGCTGATGCTAACCCTAACCCTAACACTATCCTAGGCCTGATGATAACCCTAACCCTAACCGTAACACTATCCTAGGGCTGATGCTAACCCTAACCCTAACACTATCCTAGGCCTGATGCTAACCCTAACCCTAACCCTAACACTATCCTAGGGCTGATGCTAACCCTAACCCTAACCCTAACACTATCCTAGGGCTGATGCTAATCCTAACGCTAACCCTAACACTATCCTTGAACTAATGCTAACCCTAACCCTAACCCGAACACTATCCTAGGGCGGATGCTAACCCTCACCCTAACCCTAACACTATCCTAGGCCTGATGCTAACCCTAACACTTACACTATCCTAGGGCTGATGCTAACCCTAACCCTAACCCTAACATTATCCTAGGGCTGATGCTAACCCTATCCCTAACTCTAACACTATCTTAGGGCTGAGGCTAACCCTAACCCTAACACTATCCTACGGCTGATGCTAACCCTAACCCTAACCCTAACACTATCCTAGGGCTGATGCTAACCCTAACCCTAACACTATCCTAGGCCTGATGCTAACCCTAACCCTAACCCTAACACTATCCTAGGGCTGATGTTAACCCTAACCCTAACACTATCCTAGGGCTGATGATAACCCTAACCCTAACACTAACACTATCCTAGGGCTGATGCTAACCCTAACCCTAACACTATCCTAGGGCTGATGCTAACCCTAACACTAACCCTAACACTATCCTTGAACCGATGCTAACCCTAACCCTAACCCTAACACTATCCTAGGCCTGATGATAACCCTAACCCTAACCCTACCACTATCCTAGGGTTTATGTTAACCCTAACTCTAACACTATCCTAGGGCAGATGCTAACCCTAACCCTAACATTAACACTATCCTAGGGCTGATGCTAACAATAACACTAACACTATCCTAGGGCTGAGGCTAACCCTAACCCTAACCCAAACACTCTCCAAGGGCTGATGCTAACCCTAACCCTAACCCTAACCCTAACACTATCCTAGGGCTGATGCTAACCCTAACCCTAACACTATCCTAGGGTTGATGCTAACCCTAACCCTAACCCTAACACTATCCTACTGCTGATGCTAACCCTAACCCTAACACTATCCTAGGGCTGATGCTAACCCTAACCCTAACCCTAACACTAACCTAGGGCTGATGCTAACCCTAACCCTAACACTATCCTACGGCTGATGCTAACCCTAACCCTAACCCTAACAGTATCCTAGGGCTGATGCTAACCCTAACCCTAACACTATCCTAGGGCTGATGCTAACCCTAACCCTAACCCTTACACTATCCTAGGGCTGATGCTAACCCTAACCCTAACACTATCCTAGGGCTGATGCTAACCCTAACCCTAACCCTAACATTATCCCAGGGCTGATGCTAACCCTAGCCCTAACACTATCCTAGGGCTGATACTAACCCTAACCCTAACCCTAACACTATCCTAGGGCTGATGCTAACCCTAACCCTAACCCTAACACTATCCTAGAGCTGATGCTAACCCTAACCCTAACCCTAACCCTAACCCTAACCCTAATACTATCCTACGGCTGATGCTAACCCTAACCCTAACCCTAACACTATCCGAGGGCTGATGCTAACCCTAACACTGACACTATCCTAGGGCTGATGCTAACCCTAACCCTACCGCTAACACTATCCTAGGGCTGATGCTAACCCTAACCGTAACGCTAACACTGTCCCAGGGCTGATGCTAACCCTAACCCTAACACTATCCTAGGCCTGATGATAACCCTAACCCTAACCCTAACACTATCCTAGGGCTGATGCTAACCCTAACCATAACACTATCCTAGGCCTGATGCTAACCCTAACCCTAACCCTAACACTATCCTAGGGCTGATGCTAACCCTAACCCTAACACTATCCTAGGGCTGATGCTAACCCTAACCCTAACCCTAACACTATCCTAGGGCTGATGCTAACCCTAACCCTAACACTATCCTAGGCCTGATGATAACCCTAACCCTAACCCTAACACTATCCTAGGGCTGATGCTAACCCTAACCCTAACACTATCCTAGGCCTGATGCTAACCCTAACCCTAACCGTAACACTATCCTAGGGCTGATGCTAACCCTAACCCTAACACTATCCTAGGGCTGATGCTAACCCTAACCCTAACCCTAACACTATCCTAGGGCTGATGCTCACCCTAACCCTAACACTATCCTAGGCCTGATGATAACCCTAACCCTAACCCTAACACTATCCTAGGGCTGATGCTAACCCTAACCCTAACACTATCCTAGGGCTGATGCTAACCCTAACCCTAACCCTAACACTATCCTAGGGCTGATGCTAACCCTAACGCTAACCCTAAAACTATCCTTGAACTGATGCTAACCCTAACCCTAACCCTAACACTATCCTAGGCCTCATGATAACCCTAACCCTAACCCTAACACTATCCTAGGGTTTATGTTAACCCTAACCCTAACACTATCCTAGGGCTGATGCTAACCCTAACCCTACCACTATCCTGGGCCTGATGCTAACCCTAACCCTAACACTAACACTATCCTAGGGCTGATGCTAACCCTAATCCTAACACTATCCTAGGGCTGATGCTAACCCTAACCCTAACCCTAACACTATCCTAGGGCTGATGCTAATCCTAACGCTAACCCTAACACTATCCTTCAACTAATGCTAACCCTAACCCTAACCCTAACACTATCCTAGGCCTGATGATAACCCTAACCCTAACCCTAACACTATCCTAGGGTTTATGTTAACCCTAACCCTAACACTATCCTAGGGCTGATGCGAACCCTAACCCTAACCATAACACTATCCTAGGGCTGATGCTAACCCTAACCCTAACCCTAACACTGTCCTAGGGCTGATGCTAACCCTAACCCTAACACTATCCTAGGCTTGATGCTAACCCTAACCCTAACCCTAACACTATCCTAGGGCTGATGCTAACCCTAACCCTAACACTATCCTAGGGCTGATGCTAACCCTAACCCTAACCCTAACACTATCCTAGGGCTGATGCTAACCCTAACCCTAACACTATCCTAGGGCTGATGCTAACCCTAACCCTCAACCTAACACTATCCTAGGGCTGATGCTAAACTTAACTCTAACCCTAACACTATCCTAGGGCTGATTCTAACCGTAACCCTAACACTATCCTAGGCCTGATGCTAACCCTAACCCTTACCCTAACACTATCCTAGGGCTGATGCTAACCCTAACTCTAACCCTAACACTATCCTAGAGCTGATGCTAACCCTAACCCTAACACTATCCTAGGCCTGATGATAACCCTAACCCTAACACTGACACTATCCTAGGGCTCATGCTAACCCTAACTCTAACACTATCCTATGGCTGATGCTAACCCTAACCCTAACCCTAACACTATGCTAGGCCTGATGCTAACCCTATCCCTAACCCTAACACTCTCCTAGGGCTGAGGCTAACCCTAACCCTAACACTATCCTAGGGCTCATGCTAACCCTAACCCTAACCCAAACACTATCCTAGGGTTGATGCTAACCCTAACCCTAACACTATCCTAGGGCTGATGCTAACCCTAACCCTAACCCTAACACTATCCTTGGGCTGATGCTAACCCTAACCCTAACACTATCCTGGGCCTGATGCTAACCCTAACCCTAACCCTAACACTATCCTAGGGCTGATGCTAACCCTAACCCTAACACTATCCTAGGGCTGATAGTAACCCTAACCCTAACCCTAAAACTATCCTAGGGCTGATGCTAACCCTAACCCTAACCCTAACACTATCCTAGAGCTGATGCTAACCCTAACCCTAACCCTAACCCTAACCCTAATACTATCCTACGGCTGATGCTAACCCTAACCCTAACCCTAACACTATCCTAGGGCTGATGCTAACCCTAACACTAACACTATCCTAGGGCTGATGCTAACCCTAACCCTACCCCTAACACTATCCTAGGGCTGATGCTAACCCGAACCCTAACGCTAACACTATCCTAGGGCTGATGCTAACCCTAACCCTAACACTAACCTAGGCCTGATGATAACCCTAACCCTAACCGTAACACTATCCTAGGGCTGATGCTATCCCTAACCATAACACTATCCTAGGCCTGATGCTAACCCTAACCCTAACCCTAACACTATCCTAGGGCTGATGCTAACCCTAACCCTAAACCTAACACTCTCCTAGGGCTGATGCTAACCCTAACCCTAACACTATCATAGGCCTGATGATATCCCTAACCCTAACCCTAACACTATCCTAGGGCTGATGCTCACCCTAACCCTAACACTATCCTAGGCCTGATGCTAACCCTAACCCTAACCCTAACACTATCCTAGGGCTGATGCTAACCCTAATCCGAACACTATCCTAGGGCTGATGCTAACCCTAACCCTAACCCTAACACTATCCTAGGGCTGATGCTAATCCTAACGCTAACCCTAACACTATCCTTCAAATAATGCTAACCCTAACCCTAACCCTAACACTATCCTAGGCCTGATGATAACCCTAACCCTAACCTAACACTTTCCTAGGGTTTATGTTAACCCTAACCCTAACACTATCCTAGGGCTGATGCGAACCCTAACCCTAACCCTAACACTATCCTAGGGCTGATGCTAACCCTAACCCTAACACTATCCTAGGCCTGATGATAACCCTAACCCTAACCGTAACACTATCCTAGGGCTGATGCTAACCCTAACCCTAACACTATCCTAGGCCTGATGCTAACCCTAACCCTAACCCTAACACTATCCTAGGGCTGATGCTAACCCTAACCCTAACCCTAACACTATCCTAGGGCTGATGCTAATCCTAACGCTAACCCTAACACTATCCTTGAACTAATGCTAACCCTAACCCTAACCCGAACACTATCCTAGGGCGGATGCTAACCCTCACCCTAACCCTAACACTATCCTAGGCCTGATGCTAACCCTAACACTTACACTATCCTAGGGCTGATGCTAACCCTAACCCTAACCCTAACATTATCCTAGGGCTGATGCTAACCCTATCCCTAACTCTAACACTATCTTAGGGCTGAGGCTAACCCTAACCCTAACACTATCCTACGGCTGATGCTAACCCTAACCCTAACCCTAACACTATCCTAGGGCTGATGCTAACCCTAACCCTAACACTATCCTAGGCCTGATGCTAACCCTAACCCTAACCCTAACACTATCCTAGGGCTGATGTTAACCCTAACCCTAACACTATCCTAGGGCTGATGATAACCCTAACCCTAACACTAACACTATCCTAGGGCTGATGCTAACCCTAACCCTAACACTATCCTAGGGCTGATGCTAACCCTAACACTAACCCTAACACTATCCTTGAACCGATGCTAACCCTAACCCTAACCCTAACACTATCCTAGGCCTGATGATAACCCTAACCCTAACCCTACCACTATCCTAGGGTTTATGTTAACCCTAACTCTAACACTATCCTAGGGCAGATGCTAACCCTAACCCTAACATTAACACTATCCTAGGGCTGATGCTAACAATAACACTAACACTATCCTAGGGCTGAGGCTAACCCTAACCCTAACCCAAACACTCTCCAAGGGCTGATGCTAACCCTAACCCTAACCCTAACCCTAACACTATCCTAGGGCTGATGCTAACCCTAACCCTAACACTATCCTAGGGTTGATGCTAACCCTAACCCTAACCCTAACACTATCCTACTGCTGATGCTAACCCTAACCCTAACACTATCCTAGGGCTGATGCTAACCCTAACCCTAACCCTAACACTAACCTAGGGCTGATGCTAACCCTAACCCTAACACTATCCTACGGCTGATGCTAACCCTAACCCTAACCCTAACAGTATCCTAGGGCTGATGCTAACCCTAACCCTAACACTATCCTAGGGCTGATGCTAACCCTAACCCTAACCCTTACACTATCCTAGGGCTGATGCTAACCCTAACCCTAACACTATCCTAGGGCTGATGCTAACCCTAACCCTAACCCTAACATTATCCCAGGGCTGATGCTAACCCTAGCCCTAACACTATCCTAGGGCTGATACTAACCCTAACCCTAACCCTAACACTATCCTAGGGCTGATGCTAACCCTAACCCTAACCCTAACACTATCCTAGAGCTGATGCTAACCCTAACCCTAACCCTAACCCTAACCCTAACCCTAATACTATCCTACGGCTGATGCTAACCCTAACCCTAACCCTAACACTATCCGAGGGCTGATGCTAACCCTAACACTGACACTATCCTAGGGCTGATGCTAACCCTAACCCTACCGCTAACACTATCCTAGGGCTGATGCTAACCCTAACCGTAACGCTAACACTGTCCCAGGGCTGATGCTAACCCTAACCCTAACACTATCCTAGGCCTGATGATAACCCTAACCCTAACCCTAACACTATCCTAGGGCTGATGCTAACCCTAACCATAACACTATCCTAGGCCTGATGCTAACCCTAACCCTAACCCTAACACTATCCTAGGGCTGATGCTAACCCTAACCCTAACACTATCCTAGGGCTGATGCTAACCCTAACCCTAACCCTAACACTATCCTAGGGCTGATGCTAACCCTAACCCTAACACTATCCTAGGCCTGATGATAACCCTAACCCTAACCCTAACACTATCCTAGGGCTGATGCTAACCCTAACCCTAACACTATCCTAGGCCTGATGCTAACCCTAACCCTAACCGTAACACTATCCTAGGGCTGATGCTAACCCTAACCCTAACACTATCCTAGGGCTGATGCTAACCCTAACCCTAACCCTAACACTATCCTAGGGCTGATGCTCACCCTAACCCTAACACTATCCTAGGCCTGATGATAACCCTAACCCTAACCCTAACACTATCCTAGGGCTGATGCTAACCCTAACCCTAACACTATCCTAGGGCTGATGCTAACCCTAACCCTAACCCTAACACTATCCTAGGGCTGATGCTAACCCTAACGCTAACCCTAAAACTATCCTTGAACTGATGCTAACCCTAACCCTAACCCTAACACTATCCTAGGCCTCATGATAACCCTAACCCTAACCCTAACACTATCCTAGGGTTTATGTTAACCCTAACCCTAACACTATCCTAGGGCTGATGCTAACCCTAACCCTACCACTATCCTGGGCCTGATGCTAACCCTAACCCTAACACTAACACTATCCTAGGGCTGATGCTAACCCTAATCCTAACACTATCCTAGGGCTGATGCTAACCCTAACCCTAACCCTAACACTATCCTAGGGCTGATGCTAATCCTAACGCTAACCCTAACACTATCCTTCAACTAATGCTAACCCTAACCCTAACCCTAACACTATCCTAGGCCTGATGATAACCCTAACCCTAACCCTAACACTATCCTAGGGTTTATGTTAACCCTAACCCTAACACTATCCTAGGGCTGATGCGAACCCTAACCCTAACCATAACACTATCCTAGGGCTGATGCTAACCCTAACCCTAACCCTAACACTGTCCTAGGGCTGATGCTAACCCTAACCCTAACACTATCCTAGGCTTGATGCTAACCCTAACCCTAACCCTAACACTATCCTAGGGCTGATGCTAACCCTAACCCTAACACTATCCTAGGGCTGATGCTAACCCTAACCCTAACCCTAACACTATCCTAGGGCTGATGCTAACCCTAACCCTAACACTATCCTAGGGCTGATGCTAACCCTAACCCTCAACCTAACACTATCCTAGGGCTGATGCTAAACTTAACTCTAACCCTAACACTATCCTAGGGCTGATTCTAACCGTAACCCTAACACTATCCTAGGCCTGATGCTAACCCTAACCCTTACCCTAACACTATCCTAGGGCTGATGCTAACCCTAACTCTAACCCTAACACTATCCTAGAGCTGATGCTAACCCTAACCCTAACACTATCCTAGGCCTGATGATAACCCTAACCCTAACACTGACACTATCCTAGGGCTCATGCTAACCCTAACTCTAACACTATCCTATGGCTGATGCTAACCCTAACCCTAACCCTAACACTATGCTAGGCCTGATGCTAACCCTATCCCTAACCCTAACACTCTCCTAGGGCTGAGGCTAACCCTAACCCTAACACTATCCTAGGGCTCATGCTAACCCTAACCCTAACCCAAACACTATCCTAGGGTTGATGCTAACCCTAACCCTAACACTATCCTAGGGCTGATGCTAACCCTAACCCTAACCCTAACACTATCCTTGGGCTGATGCTAACCCTAACCCTAACACTATCCTGGGCCTGATGCTAACCCTAACCCTAACCCTAACACTATCCTAGGGCTGATGCTAACCCTAACCCTAACACTATCCTAGGGCTGATACTAACCCTAACCCTAACCCTAAAACTATCCTAGGGCTGATGCTAACCCTAACCCTAACCCTAACACTATCCTAGAGCTGATGCTAACCCTAACCCTAACCCTAACCCTAACCCTAATACTATCCTACGGCTGATGCTAACCCTAACCCTAACCCTAACACTATCCTAGGGCTGATGCTAACCCTAACACTAACACTATCCTAGGGCTGATGCTAACCCTAACCCTACCCCTAACACTATCCTAGGGCTGATGCTAACCCGAACCCTAACGCTAACACTATCCTAGGGCTGATGCTAACCCTAACCCTAACACTAACCTAGGCCTGATGATAACCCTAACCCTAACCGTAACACTATCCTAGGGCTGATGCTATCCCTAACCATAACACTATCCTAGGCCTGATGCTAACCCTAACCCTAACCCTAACACTATCCTAGGGCTGATGCTAACCCTAACCCTAACACTATCCTAGGGCTGATGCTAACCCTAACCCTAAACCTAACACTCTCCTAGGGCTGATGCTAACCCTAACCCTAACACTATCATAGGCCTGATGATATCCCTAACCCTAACCCTAACACTATCCTAGGGCTGATGCTCACCCTAACCCTAACACTATCCTAGGCCTGATGCTAACCCTAACCCTAACCCTAACACTATCCTAGGGCTGATGCTAACCCTAATCCGAACACTATCCTAGGGCTGATGCTAACCCTAACCCTAACCCTAACGCTATCCTAGGGCTGATGCTAATCCTAACGCTAACCCTAACACTATCCTTCAAATAATGCTAACCCTAACCCTAACCCTAACACTATCCTAGGCCTGATGATAACCCTAACCCTAACCCTAACACTTTCCTAGGGTTTATGTTAACCCTAACCCTAACACTATCCTAGGGCTGATGCGAACCCTAACCCTAACCCTAACACTATCCTAGGGCTGATGCTAACCCTAACCCTAACACTATCCTAGGCCTGATGATAACCCTAACCCTAACCGTAACACTATCCTAGGGCTGATGCTAACCCTAACCCTAACACTATCCTAGGCCTGATGCTAACACTAACCCTAACCCTAACACTATCCTAGGGCTGATGCTAACCCTAACAGTAACACTATCCTAGGGCTGATGCTAACCCTAACCCTAACCCTAACACTATCCTAGGCCTGATGCTAACCCTAACCCTAACATTATCATAGGCCTGATGATAACCCTAACCCTAACCCTAACACTATCCTAGGCCTGATGCTAACCCTAACCCTAACACTATCCTAGGCCTGATGCTAACCCTAACCCTAACCCTAACACTATCCTAGGGCTGATGCTAACCGTAACCCTAACACTATCCTAGGGCTGATGCTAACCCTAACGCTAACCCTAACACTATCCTAGGGCTGTTGCTAACCCTAACCCTAACAGTATCCTAGGTCTGATGATAACCCTAACCCTAAGCCTAACACTATCCTAGGGCTGATGCTAACCCTAACCCTAACCCTAACACTATCCTAGGGCTGATGCTAACCCTAACACTAACACTATCCTAGGGCTGATGCTAACCCTAACCCTAACCCTAACACTATCCTAGGGCTGATGCTAACCCTAACGCTAACCCTAAAACTATCCTTGAACTGATGCTAACCCTAACCCTAACCCTAACACTATCCTAGGCCTGATGATAACCCTAACCCTAACCCTAACACTATCCTAGGGTTTATGTTAACCCTAACCCTAACACTATCCTAGGGCCGATGCTAACCCTAACCCTACCACTCTCCTGGGCCTGATGCTAACCCTAACCCTAACACTAACACTATCCTAGGGCTGATGCTAACCCTAACCCTAACACTATCCTAGGGCTGATGCTAACCCTAACCCTAACCCCAACACTATGCTAGGGCTGATGCTAATCCTAACGCTAACCCTAACACTATCCTTGAACTAATGCTAACCCTAACCCTAACCCGAACACTATCCTAGGGCGGATGCTAACCCTAACCCTAACCCTAACACTATCCTAGGCCTGATGCTAACCCTAACACTTACACTATCCTAGGGCTGATGCTAACCCTAACCCTAACCCTAACATTATCCTAGGGCTGATGCTAACCCTATCCCTAACTCTAACACTATCTTAGGGCTGAGGCTAACCCTAACCCTAACACTATCCTACGGCTGATGCTAACCCTAACCCTAACCCTAACACTATCCTAGGGCTGATGCTAACCCTAACCCTAACACTATCCTAGGCCTGATGCTAACCCTAACCCTAACCCTAACACTATCCTAGGGCTGATGTTAACCCTAACCCTAACACTATCCTAGGGCTGATGCTAACCCTAACCCTAACACTATCCTAGGCCTGATGATAACCCTAACCCTAACACTAACACTATCCTAGGGCTGATGCTAACCCTAACCCTAACAATATCCTAGGGCTGATGCTAACCCTAACACTAACCCTAACACTATCCTTGAACCGATGCTAACCCTAACCCTAACCCTAACACTATCCTAGGCCTGATGATAACCCTAACCCTAACCCTACCACTATCCTAGGGTTTATGTTAACCCTAACCCTAACACTATCCTAGGGCTGATGCTAACCCTAACCCTAACCCTAACAGTATCCTAGGGCTGATGCTAACCCTAACCCTAACACTATCCTAGGGCTGATGCTAACCCTAACCCTAACCCTAACACTATCCTAGGGCTGATGCTAACCCTAACCCTAACACTATCCTAGGGCTGATGCTAACCCTAACCCTAACCCTAACATTATCCCAGGGCTGATGCTAACCCTAACCCTAACACTATCCTAGGGCTGATACTAACCCTAACCCTAACCCTAACACTATCCTAGGGCTGATGCTAACCCTAACCCTAACCCTAACACTATCCTAGAGCTGATGCTAACCCTAACCCTAACCCTAACCCTAACCCTAATACTATCCTACGGCTGATGCTAACCCTAACCCTAACCCTAACACTATGCTAGGGCTGATGCTACCCCTAACACTAACACTATCCTAGGGCTGATGCTAACCCTAACCCTAACCCTAACACTATCCGAGGGCTGATGCTAACCCTAACACTGACACTATCCTAGGGCTGATGCTAACCCTAACCCTACCGCTAACACTATCCTAGGGCTGATGCTAACCCTAACCGTAACGCTAACACTGTCCCAGGGCTGATGCTAACCCTAACCCTAACACTATCCTAGGCCTGATGATAACCCTAACCCTAACCCTAACACTATCCTAGGGCTGATGCTAACCCTAACCATAACACTATCCTAGGCCTGATGCTAACCCTAACCCTAACCCTAACACTATCCTAGGGCTGATGCTAACCCTAACCCTAACACTATCCTAGGGCTGATGCTAACCCTAACCCTAACCCTAACACTATCCTAGGGCTGATGCTAACCCTAACCCTAACACTATCCTAGGCCTGATGATAACCCTAACCCTAACCCTAACACTATCCTAGGGCTGATGCTAACCCTAACCCTAACACTATCCTAGGGCTGATGCTAACCCTAACCCTAACCCTAACACTATCCTAGGGCTGATGCTCACCCTAACCCTAACACTACCCTAGGCCTGATGATAACCCTAACCCTAACCCTAACACTATCCTAGGGCTGATGCTCACCCTAACCCTAACACTATCCTAGGCCTGATGATAACCCTAACACTAACCCTAACACTATCCTAGGGCTGATGCTAACCCTAACGCTAACCCTAAAACTATCCTTGAACTGATGCTAACCCTAACCCTAACCCTAACACTATCCTAGGCCTCATGATAACCCTAACCCTAACCCTAACACTATCCTAGGGTTTATGTTAACCCTAACCCTAACACTATCCTAGGGCTGATGCTAACCCTAACCCTACCACTATCCTGGGCCTGATGCTAACCCTAACCCTAACACTAACACTATCCTAGGGCTGATGCTAACCCTAATCCTAACACTATCCTAGGGCTGATGCTAACCCTAACCCTAACCCTAACACTATCCTAGGGCTGATGCTAATCCTAACGCTAACCCTAACACTATCCTTCAACTAATGCTAACCCTAACCCTAACCCTAACACTATCCTAGGCTTGATGATAACCCTAACCCTAACCCTAACACTATCCTAGGGTTTATGTTAACCCTAACCCTAACACTATCCTAGGGCTGATGCGAACCCTAACCCTAACCCTAACACTATCCTAGGGCTGATGCTAACCCTAACCCTAACCCTAACACTGTCCTAGGGCTGATGCTAACCCTAACCCTAACACTATCCTAGGCTTGATGCTAACCCTAACCCTAACCCTAACACTATCCTAGGGCTGATGCTAACCCTAACCCTAACACTATCCTAGGGCTGATGCTAACCCTAACCCTAACCCTAACACTATCCTAGGGCTGATGCTAACCCTAACCCTAACACTATCCTAGGGCTGATGCTAACCCTAACCCTAAACCTAACACTATCCTAGGGCTGATGCTAAACTTAACCCTAACCCTAACACTATCCTAGGGCTGATTCTAACCGTAACCCTAACACTATCCTAGGCCTGATGCTAACCCTAACCCTTACCCTAACACTATCCTAGGGCTGATGCTAACCCTAACTCTAACCCTAACACTATCCTAGAGCTGATGCTAACCCTAACCCTAACACTATCCTAGGCCTGATGATAACCCTAACCCTAACCCTGACACTATCCTAGGGCTCATGCTAACCCTAACTCTAACAGTATCCTATGGCTGATGCTAACCCTAACCCTAACCCTAACACTATGCTAGGCCTGATGCTAACCCTATCCCTAACCCTAACACTCTCCTAGGGCTGAGGCTAACCCTTACACTAACACTATCCTAGGGCTCATGCTAACCCTAACCCTAACCCAAACACTATCCTAGGGTTGATGCTAACCCTAACCCTAACACTATCCTAGGGCTGATGCTAACCCTAACCCTAACCCTAACACTATCCTTTGGCTGATGCTAACCCTAACCCTAACACTATCCTGGGCCTGATGCTAACCCTAACCCTAACCCTAACACTATCCTAGGGCTGATGCTAACCCTAACCCTAACACTATCCTAGGGCTGATACTAACCCTAACCCTAACCCTAAAACTATCCTACGGCTGATGCTAACCCTAACCCTAACCCTAACACTATCCTAGAGCTGATGCTAACCCTAACCCTAACCCTAACCCTAACCCTAATACTATCCTACGGCTGATGCTAACCCTAACCCTAACCCTAACACTATCCTAGGGCTGATGCTAACCCTAACACTAACACTATCCTAGGGCTGATGCTAACCCTAACCCTACCCCTAACACTATCCTAGGGCTGATGCTAACCCGAACCCTAACGCTAACACTATCCTAGGGCTGATGCTAACCCTAACCCTAACACTAACCTAGGCCTGATTATAACCCTAACCCTAACCGTAACACTATCCTAGGGCTGATGCTAACCCTAACCATAACACTATCCTAGGCCTGATGCTAACCCTAACTCTAACCCTAACACTATCCTAGGGCTGATGCTAACCCTAACCCTAACACTATCCTAGGGCTGATGCTAACCCTAACCCTAAACCTAACACTCTCCTAGGGCTGATGCTAACCCTAACCCTAACACTATCATAGGCCTGATGATAACCCTAACCCTAACCCTAACACTATCCTAGGGCTGATGCTCACCCTAACCCTAACACTATCCTAGGCCTGATGCTAACCCTAACCCTAACCCTAACACTATCCTAGGGCTGATGCTAACCCTAATCCGAACACTATCCTAGGGCTGATGCTAACCCTAACCCTAACCCTAACACTATCGTAGGGCTTATGATAACCCTAACCCTAACCCCAACACTATCCTAGGGCTGATGCTAATCCTAACGCTAACCCTAACACTATCCTTGAACTAATGCTAACCCTAACCCTAACCCGAACACTATCCTAGGGCGGATGCTAACCCTAACCCTAACCCTAACACTATCCTAGGCCTGATGCTAACCCTAACACTAACACTATCCTAGGGCGGATGCTAACCCTAACCCTAACCCTAACATTATCCTAGGGCTGATGCTAACCCTAACCATAACTCTAACACTATCTTAGGGCTGAGGCTAACCCTAACCCTAACACTATCCTACGGCTGATGCTAACCCTAACCCTAACCCTAACACTATCCTAGGGCTGATGCTAACCCTAACCCTAACACTATCCTAGGCCTGATGCTAACCCTAACCCTAACCCTAACACTATCCTAGGGCTGATGTTAACCCTAACTCTAACACTATCCTAGGGCTGATGCTAACCCTAACCCTAACCCTAACACTATCCTAGGGCTGATGCTAATCCTAACGCTAACCCTAACACTATCCTTCAACTAATGCTAACCCTAACCCTAACCCTAACACTATCCTAGGCCTGATGATAACCCTAACCCTAACCCTAACACTATCCTAGGGCAGATGCTAACCCTAACGCTAACCCTAACACTATCCTTGAACTGATGCTAATCCTAACCCTAACCCTAACACTATCCTAGGCCTGTTGATAACCCTAACCCTAACTCTAACACTATGCTAGGCCTGATGCTAACCCTATCCCTAACCCTAACACTCTCCTAGGGCTGAGGATAACCCTAACCCTAACACTATCCTAGAGCTGATGCTAACCCTAACCCTAACCCTAACACTAACCCTAATACTATCCTACGGCTGATGCTAACCCTAACCCTAACCCTAACACTATCCTAGGGCTGATGCTAACCCTAACACTAACACTATCCTAGGGCTGATGCTAACCCTAACCCTACCCCTAACACTATCCTAGGGCTGATGCTAACCCTAACCCTAACTCTAACACTATCCTAGGGCTGAGGCTAACCCTAACCCTAACACTATGCTACGACTGATGCTAACCCTAACCCTAACCCTAACACTATCCTAAGGCTGATGGTAACCCTAACACTAACACTATCCTAAGCCTGGTGCTAACCCTAACTCTAACCCTAACACTATCCTAGGGCTGATGCTAACCCTAACCCTAATAATATCCTAGGGCTGATGCTAACACTAACCCTAAAACTATCACTATGCTAGGGCTGATGCTAACCCTAACCCTAACCCTAACACTATCCTAGGGCTGATGCTAACCCTAACCCTAACACTATCCTAGGCCTGATGATAACCCTAACCCTAACCCTAACACTATCCTAGGGCTGATGCTAACCCTAACCCTAACACTATCCTAGGCCTGATGATAACCCTAACCCTAACCCTAACACTATCCTAGGGCTGATGCTAACCCTAACAGTAACACTATCCTAGGGCTGATGCTAACCCTAACCCTAACCCTAACACTATCCTAGGCCTGATGCTAACACTAACCCTAACACTATCATAGGCCTGATGATAACCCTAACCCTAACCCTAACACTATCCTAGGCCTGATGCTAACCCTAACCCTAACACTATCCTAGGCCTGATGCTAACCCTAACCCTAACCCTAACACTATCCTAGGGCTGATGCTAACCGTAACCCTAACACTATCCTAGGGCTGATGCTAACCCTAACCCTAACCCTAACACTATCCTAGGGCTGTTGCTAACCCTAACCCTAACACTATCCTAGGCCTGATGATAACCCTAACCCTAACCCTAACACTATCCTAGGGCTGATGCTAACCCTAACCCTAACCCTAACACTATCCTAGGGCTGATGCTAACCCTAACACTAACACTATCCTAGGCCTGATGATAACCCTAACCCTAACCCTAACACTATCCTAGGGCTGATGCTAACCCTAACCCTAACCCTAAAACTATCCTTGAACTGATGCTAACAGTAACCCTAACACTAACACTATCCTAGGCCTGATGATAACCCTAACCCTAACCCTAACACTATCCTAGGGTTTATGTTAACCCTAACCCTAACACTACCCTAGGGCCGATGCTAACCCTAACACTACCACTATCCTGGGCCTGATGCTAACCCTAACCCTAACACTAACACTATCCTAGGGCTGATGCTAACCCTAACCCTAACACTATCCTAGGGCTGATGCTAACCCTAACCCTAACCCCAACACTATCCTAGGGCTGATGCTAATCCTAACGCTAACCCTAACACTATCCTTGAACTAATGCTAACCCTAACCCTAACCCGAACACTATCCTAGGGCGGATGCTAACCCTAACCCTAACCCTAACACTATCCTATGCCTGATGCTAACCCTAACACTAACACTATCCTAGGGCTGATGCTAACCCTAACCCTAACCCTAACATTATCCTAGGGCTGATGCTAACCCTAACCCTAACTCTAACACTATCTTAGGGCTGAGGCTAACCCTAACCCTAACACTATCCTACGGCTGATGCTAACCCTAACCCTAACCCTAACACTATCCTAGGGCTGATGCTAACCCTAACCCTAACACTATCCTAGGCCTGATGCTAACCATAACCCTAACCCTAACACTATCCTAGGGCTGATGTTAACCCTAACTCTACCACTATCCTAGGGCTGATGCTAACCCTAACCCTAACCCTAACACTATCCTAGGGCTGATGCTAATCCTAACGCTAACCCTAACACTATCCTTCAACTAATGCTAACACTAACCCTAACCCTAACACTATCCTAGGCCTGATGATAACCCTAACCCTAACCCTAACACTTTCTAGGGTTTATGTTAACCCTAACCCTAACACTATCCTAGGGCTGATGCGAACCCTAACCCTAACCCTAACACTATCCTAGGGCTGATGCTAACCCTAACCCTAACTCTAACACTATCTAAGGGCTGAGGCTAACCCTAATCCTAACACTATCCTACGGCTGATGCTAACCCTAACCTTAACCCTAACACTATGCTAGGGCTGATGCTAACCCTAACCCTAACACTATCCTAGGCCTGATGCTAACCCTAACCCTAACCCTAACACTATCCTAGGGCTGATGCTAACCCTAACCCTAACACTATCCTAGGGCTGATGCTAACCCTAACCCTAACCCTAACACTATGCTAGGCCTGATGCTAACCCTATCCCTAACCCTAACACTCTCCTAGAACTGAGGATAACCCTAACCCTAACACTATCCTAGGGCTCATGCTAACCCTAACCCTAACCCAAACACTATCCTAGGGTTGATGCTAACCCTAACCCTAACACTATCCTAGGGCTGATGCTAACCCTAACCCTAACCCTAACACTATCCTTGGGCTGATGCTAACCCTAACCCTAACACTATCCTGGGCCTGATGCTAACCCTAACCCTAACCCTAACACTATCCTAGGGCTGATGCTAACCCTAACCCTAACACTATCCTAGGGCTGATGCTAACCCTAACACTAACACTATCCTAGGCCTGATGCTAACCCTAACCCTAACCCTAACACTATCCTAGGGCTGATGCTAACCCTAACCCTAACACTATCCTAGGGCTGATGCTAACCCTAACCCTAACACTATCCTACGTCTGATGCTAACCCTAACCCTAACCCTAACACTATCCTAGGGCTGATGCTAACCCTAACCCTAACACTATCCTAGGCCTGATGCTAACCCTAACCCTAACCCTAACACTATCCTAGGGCAGATGCTAACCCTAACGCTAACCCTAACACTATCCTTGAACTGATGCTAATCCTAACCCTAACCCTAACACTATCCCAGGCCTGATGATAACCCTAACCCTAACCCTAACACTATCCTAGGGTTTATGTTAACCCTAACACGAACACTATCCTAGGGCGGATGCTAACCCTAACACTAACCCTAACACTATCCTAGGGCTGATGCTAACCCCAACACTAACACTATCCTAGGGCTGATGCTAACCCTAACCCTAACCCTAACATTATCCTAGGGCTGATGCTAACCCTAACCCTAACTCTAACACTATCTTAGGGCTGAGGCTAACCCTAACACTAACACTATCCTACGGCTGATGGAACCCTAACCCTAACCCTAACAGTATCCTAGGGCTGATGCTAACCCTAACCCTAACACTATCCTAGGGCTGATGCTAACCCTAACCCTAACCCTAACATTATCCTAGGGCTGATGCTAACCCTAACCCTAACTCTAACACTAACCTAGGGCTGATGCTAACCCTAACCCTAACACTATCCTAGGGCTGATGCTAACCCTAACCCTAACACTATTCTAGGGCTGATGCTAACCCTAACCTTAACCCTAACATTATCCCAGGGCTGATGCTAACCCTAACCCTAACACTATCCTAGGGCTGAGGCTAACCCTAACCATAACTCTAACACTATCCTAGGGCTGATGCTAACCCTAACCCTAACCCTAACACTATCCTAGAGCTGATGCTAACCCTAACCCTAACCCTAACCCTAACCCTAATACTATCGTACGGCTGATGCTAACCCTAACCCTAACCCTAACACTATCCTAGGGCTGATGCTAACCCTAACACTAACACTATCCTAGGGCTGATGCTAACCCTAACCCTACCCCTAACACTATCCTAGGGCTGATGCTAACCCTAACCCTAACTCTAACACTATCCTAGGGCTGAGGCTAACCCTAACCCTAACACTATCCTACGGCTGATGCTAACCCTAACCCTAACCCTAACACTATCCTAAGGCTGATGGTAACCCTAACACTAACACTATCCTTAGCCTGGTGCTAACCCTAACTCTAACCCTAACACTATCCTAGGGCTGATGCTAACCCTAACCCTAATAATATCCTAGGGCTGATGCTAACACTAACCCTAAACCTATCACTATGCTAGGGCTGATGCTAACCCTAACCCTAACACTAACACTATCCTAGGGCTGATGCTAACCCTAACCATAACACTATCCTAGGCCTGGTGATAACCCTAACCCTAACCGTAACACTATCCTAGGGCTGATGCTAACCCTAACCCTAACACTATCCTAGGCCTGATGCTAACCCTAACCCTAACCCTAACAGTATCCTAGGGCTGATGCTAACCCTAACAGTAACACTATACTAGGGCTGATGCTAACCCTAACCCTAACCCTAACACTATCCTAGGCCTGATGCTAACCCTAACCCTAACATTATCATAGGCCTGATGATAACCCTAACCCTAACCCTAACACTATCCTAGGGTTTACGTTAACCCTAACCCTAACACTATCCTAGGGCCGATGCTAACCCTAACCCTACCACTATCCTGGGCCTGATGATAACCCTAACCCTAACACTAACACTATCCTAGGGCTGATGCTAACCCTAACCCTAACACTATCCTAGGGCTGATGCTAACCCTAACCCTAACCCCAACACTATCCTAGGGCTGATGCTAATCCTAACGCTAACCCTAACACTATCCTTGAACTAATGCTAACCCTAACCCTAACCCGAACACTATCCTAGGGCGGATGCTAACCCTAACCCTAACCCTAACACTATCCTAGGCCTGATGCTAACCCTAACACTAACACTATCCTAGGACTGATGCTAACCCTAACCCTAACCCTAACATTATCCTAGGGCTGATGCTAACCCTATCCCTAACTCTAACACTATCTTAGGGCTGAGGCTAACCCTAACCCTAACACTATCCTACGGCTGATGCTAACCCTAACCCTAACCCTAACACTATCCTAGGGCTGATGCTAACCCTAACCCTAACACTATCCTAGGCCTGATGTTAACCCTAACCCTAACCCTAACACTATCCTAGGGCTGATGTTAACCCTAACCCTAACACTATCCTAGGGCTGATGCTAACCCTAACCCTAACACTATCCTAGGCCTGATGATAACCCTAACCCTAACCCTAACACTATCCTAGGGCTGATGCTAACCCTAACCCTAACAATATCCTAGGGCTGATGCTAACCCTAACACTAACCCTAACACTATCCTTGAACCGATGCTAACCCTAACCCTAACCCTAACACTATCCTAGGCCTGATGATAACCCTAACCCTAACCCTACCACTATCCTAGGGTTTATGTTAACCCTAACCCTAACACTATCCTAGGGCTGATGCTAACCCTAACCCTAAACCTAACACTATCCTAGGGCGGATGCTAACCCTAACCCTAACATTAACACTATCCTAGGGCTGATGCTAACCCTAACACTAACACTATCCTAGGGCTGAGGCTAACCCTAACCCTAACCCAAACACTCTCCAAGGGCTGATGCTAACCCTAACCCTAACCCTAACACTATCCTAGGGCTGATGCTAACCCTAACCCTAACACTATCCTAGGGTTGATGCTAACCCTAACCCTAACCCTAACACTATCCTACTGCTGATGCTAACCCTAACCCTAACACTATCCTAGGGCTGATGCTAACCCTAACACTAACCCTAACACTAACCTAGGGCTGATGCTAACCCTAACCCTAACAGTATCCTAGGGCTGATGCTAACCCTAACCCTAACCCTAACAGTATCCTAGGGCTGATGCTAACCCTAACCCTAACACTATCCTAGGGCTGATGCTAACCCTAACCCTAACCCTAACACTATCCTAGGGCTGATGCTAACCCTAACCCTAACACTATCCTAGGGCTGATGCTAACCCTAACCCTAACCCTAACATTATCCCAGGGCTGATGCTAACCCTAACCCTAACACTATCCTAGGGCTGATGCTAAACCTAACCCTAACCCTAACACTATCCTAGAGCTGATGCTAACCCTAACCCTAACCCTAATCCTAACCCTAATACTATCCTACGGCTGATGCTAACCCTAACCCTAACCCTAACACTATCCGAGGGCTGATGCTAACCCTACCGCTAACACTATCCTAGGGCTGATGCTAACCCTAACCGTAACGCTAACACTGTCCCAGGGCTGATGCTAACCCTAACCCTAACACTATCCTAGGGCTGATGCTAACCCTAACCCTAACCCTAACACTATCCTAGGGCTGATGCTCACCCTAACCATAACACTATCCTAGGCCTGATGATAACCCTAACCCTAACCCTAACACTATCCCAGGGCTGATGCTCACCCTAACCCTAACACTATCCTAGGCCTGATGATAACCCTAACCCTAACCCTAACACTATCCTAGGGCTGATGCTAACCCTAACCCTAACACTATCCTAGGGCTGATGCTAACCCTAACGCTAACCCTAAAACTATCCTTGAACTGATGCTAACCCTAACCCTAACCCTAACACTATCCTAGGCCTCATGATAACCCTAACCCTAACCCTAACACTATCCTAGGGTTTATGTTAACCCTAACCCTAACACTATCCTAGGGCTGATGCTAACCCTAACCCTACCACTATCCTGGGCCTGATGCTAACCCTAACCCTAACACTAACACTATCCTAGGGCTGATGCTAACCCTAATCCTAACACTATCCTAGGGCTGATGCTAACCCTAACCCTAACCCTAACACTATCCTAGGGCTGATGCTAATCCTAACGCTAACCCTAACACTATCCTTCAACTAATGCTAACCCTAACCCTAACCCTAACACTATCCTAGGCCTGATGATAACCCTAACCCTAACCCTAACACTATCCTAGGGTTTATGTTAACCCTAACCCTAACACTATCCTAGGGCTGATGCGAACCCTAACCCTAACCCTAACACTATCCTAGGGCTGATGCTAACCCTAACCCTAACCCTAACACTGTCCTAGGGCTGATGCTAACCCTAACCCTAACACTATCCTAGGCCTGATGCTAACCCTAACCCTAACCCTAACACTATCCTAGGGCTGATGCTAACCCTAACCCTAACACTATCCTAGGGCTGATGCTAACCCTAACCCTAACCCTAACACTATCCTAGGGCTGATGCTAACCCTAACCCTAACACTATCCTAGGGCTGATGCTAACCCTAACCCTAAACCTAACACTATCCTAGGGCTGATGCTAAACTTAACCCTAACCCTAACACTATCCTAGGGCTGATTCTAACCGTAACCCTAACACTATCCTAGGCCTGATGCTAACCCTAACCCTTACCCTAACACTATCCTACGGCTGATGCTAACCCTAACCCTAACCCTAACACTATCCTAGGGCTGATGCTAACCCTAACACTAACACTATCCTAGGGCTGATGCTAACCCTAACCCTACCCCTAACACTATCCTAGGGCTGATGCTAACCCTAACCCTAACTCTAACACTATCCTAGGGCTGAGGCTAACCCTAACCCTAACACTATCCTACGGCTGATGCTAACCCTAACCCTAACCCTAACACTATCCTAAGGCTGATGGTAACCCTAACACTAACACTATCCTTAGCCTGGTGCTAACCCTAACTCTAACCCTAACACTATCCTAGGGCTGATGCTAACCCTAACCCTAATAATATCCTAGGGCTGATGCTAACACTAACCCTAAACCTATCACTATGCTAGGGCTGATGCTAACCCTAACCCTAACACTAACACTATCCTAGGGCTGATGCTAACCCTAACCATAACACTATCCTAGGCCTGGTGATAACCCTAACCCTAACCGTAACACTATCCTAGGGCTGATGCTAACCCTAACCCTAACACTATCCTAGGCCTGATGCTAACCCTAACCCTAACCCTAACAGTATCCTAGGGCTGATGCTAACCCTAACAGTAATACTATCCTAGGGCTGATGCTAACCCTAACCCTAACCCTAACACTATCCTAGGCCTGATGCTAACCCTAACCCTAACATTATCATAGGCCTGATGATAACCCTAACCCTAACCCTAACACTATCCTAGGCCTGATGCTAACCCTAACCCTAACACTATCCTAGGCCTGATGCTAACCCTAACCCTAACCCTAACACTATCCTAGGGCTGATGCTAACCGTAACCCTAACACTATCCTAGGGCTGATGCTAACCCTAACCCTAACCCTAACACTATCCTAGGGCTGTTGCTAACCCTAACCCTAACACTATCCTAGGCCTGATGATAACCCTATCCCTAACCCTAACACTATCCTAGGGCTGATGCTAACCCTAACCCTAACCATAACACTATCCTAGGGCTGATGCTAACCCTAACACTAACACTATCCTAGGGCTGATGCTAACCCTAACCCTAACCCTAACACTATCCTAGGGCTGATGCTAACCCTAACGCTAACCCTAAAACTATCCTTGAACTGATGCTAACCCTAACCCTAACCCTAACACTATCCTAGGCCTGATGATAACCCTAACCCTAACCCTAACACTATCCTACGGTTTATGTTAACCCTAACCCTAACACTATCCTAGGGCCGATGCTAACCCTAACCCTACCACTATCCTGGGCCTGATGATAACCCTAACCCTAACACTAACACTATCCTAGGGCTGATGCTAACCCTAACCCTAACACTATCCTAGGGCTGATGCTAACCCTAACCCTAACCCCAACACTATCCTAGGGCTGATGCTAATCCTAACGCTAACCCTAACACTATCCTTGAACTAATGCTAACCCTAACCCTAACCCGAACACTATCCTAGGGCGGATGCTAACCCTAACCCTAACCCTAACACTATCCTAGGCCTGATGCTAACCCTAACACTAACACTATCCTAGGACTGATGCTAACCCTAACCCTAACCCTAACATTATCCTAGGGCTGATGCTAACCCTATCCCTAACTCTAACACTATCTTAGGGCTGAGGCTAACCCTAACCCTAACACTATCCTACGGCTGATGCTAACCCTAACCCTAACCCTAACACTATCCTAGGGCTGATGCTAACCCTAACCCTAACACTATCCTAGGCCTGATGCTAACCCTAACCCTAACCCTAACACTATCCTAGGGCTGATGTTAACCCTAACCCTAACACTATCCTAGGGCTGATGCTAACCCTAACCCTAACACTATCCTAGGCCTGATGATAACCCTAACCCTAACCCTAACACTATCCTAGGGCTGATGCTAACCCTAACCCTAACAATATCCTAGGGCTGATGCTAACCCTAACACTAACCCTAACACTATCCTTGAACCGATGCTAACCCTAACCCTAACCCTAACACTATCCTAGGCCTGATGATAACCCTAACCCTAACCCTACCACTATCCTAGGGTTTATGTTAACCCTAACCCTAACACTATCCTAGGGCTGATGCTAACCCTAACCCTAAACCTAACACTATCCTAGGGCGGATGCTAACCCTAACCCTAACATTAACACTATCCTAGGGCTGATGCTAACCCTAACACTAACACTATCCTAGGGCTGAGGCTAACCCTAACCCTAACCCAAACACTCTCCAAGGGCTGATGCTAACCCTAACCCTAACCCTAACACTATCCTAGGGCTGATGCTAACCCTAACCCTAACACTATCCTAGGGTTGATGCTAACCCTAACCCTAACCCTAACACTATCCTACTGCTGATGCTAACCCTAACCCTAACACTATCCTAGGGCTGATGCTAACCCTAACACTAACCCTAACACTAACCTAGGGCTGATGCTAACCCTAACCCTAACAGTATCCTAGGGCTGATGCTAACCCTAACCCTAACCCTAACAGTATCCTAGGGCTGATGCTAACCCTAACCCTAACACTATCCTAGGGCTGATGCTAACCCTAACCCTAACCCTAACACTATCCTAGGGCTGATGCTAACCCTAACCCTAACACTATCCTAGGGCTGATGCTAACCCTAACCCTAACCCTAACATTATCCCAGGGCTGATGCTAACCCTAACCCTAACACTATCCTAGGGCTGATGCTAAACCTAACCCTAACCCTAACACTATCCTAGAGCTGATGCTAACCCTAACCCTAACCCTAACCCTAACCCTAATACTATCCTACGGCTGATGCTAACCCTAACCCTAACCCTAACACTATCCGAGGGCTGATGCTAACCCTACCGCTAACACTATCCTAGGGCTGATGCTAACCCTAACCGTAACGCTAACACTGTCCCAGGGCTGATGCTAACCCTAACCCTAACACTATCCTAGGGCTGATGCTAACCCTAACCCTAACCCTAACACTATCCTAGGGCTGATGCTCACCCTAACCATAACACTATCCTAGGCCTGATGATAACCCTAACCCTAACCCTAACACTATCCCAGGGCTGATGCTCACCCTAACCCTAACACTATCCTAGGCCTGATGATAACCCTAACCCTAACCCTAACACTATCCTAGGGCTGATGCTAACCCTAACCCTAACACTATCCTAGGGCTGATGCTAACCCTAACCCTAACCCTAACACTATCCTAGGGCTGATGCTAACCCTAACGCTAACCCTAAAACTATCCTTGAACTGATGCTAACCCTAACCCTAACCCTAACACTATCCTAGGCCTCATGATAACCCTAACCCTAACCCTAACACTATCCTAGGGTTTATGTTAACCCTAACCCTAACACTATCCTAGGGCTGATGCTAACCCTAACCCTACCACTATCCTGGGCCTGATGCTAACCCTAACCCTAACACTAACACTATCCTAGGGCTGATGCTAACCCTAATCCTAACACTATCCTAGGGCTGATGCTAACCCTAACCCTAACCCTAACACTATCCTAGGGCTGATGCTAATCCTAACGCTAACCCTAACACTATCCTTCAACTAATGCTAACCCTAACCCTAACCCTAACACTATCCTAGGCCTGATGATAACCCTAACCCTAACCCTAACACTATCCTAGGGTTTATGTTAACCCTAACCCTAACACTATCCTAGGGCTGATGCGAACCCTAACCCTAACCCTAACACTATCCTAGGGCTGATGCTAACCCTAACCCTAACCCTAACACTGTCCTAGGGCTGATGCTAACCCTAACCCTAACACTATCCTAGGCCTGATGCTAACCCTAACCCTAACCCTAACACTATCCTAGGGCTGATGCTAACCCTAACCCTAACACTATCCTAGGGCTGATGCTAACACTAACCCTAACCCTAACACTATCCTAGGGCTGATGCTAACCCTAACCCTAACACTATCCTAGGGCTGATGCTAACCCTAACCCTAAACCTAACACTATCCTAGGGCTGATGCTAAACTTAACCCTAACCCTAACACTATCCTAGGGCTGATTCTAACCGTAACCCTAACACTATCCTAGGCCTGATGCTAACCCTAACCCTTACCCTAACACTATCCTACGGCTGATGCTAACCCTAACCCTAACCCTAACACTATCCTAGGGCTGATGCTAACCCTAACCCTAACACTATCCTAGGGCTGATGCTAACCCTAACCCTAACACTATCCTAGGGCTGATGCTAACCCTAACCCTACCCCTAACAGTATCCTAGGGCTGATGCTAACCCTAACCCTAACTCTAACACTATCCTAGGGCTGAGGCTAACCCTAACCCTAACACTATCCTACGGCTGATGCTAACCCTAACCCTAACCCTAACACTATCCTAAGGCTGATGGTAACCCTAACACTAACACTATCCTTAGCCTGGTGCTAACCCTAACTCTAACCCTAACACTATCCTAGGGCTGATGCTAACCCTAACCCTAATAATATCCTAGGGCTGATGCTAACACTAACCCTAAACCTATCACTATGCTAGGGCTGATGCTAACCCTAACCCTAACACTAACACTATCCTAGGGCTGATGCTAACCCTAACCATAACACTATCCTAGGCCTGGTGATAACCCTAACCCTAACCGTAACACTATCCTAGGGCTGATGCTAACCCTAACCCTAACACTATCCTAGGCCTGATGCTAACCCTAACCCTAACCCTAACAGTATCCTAGGGCTGATGCTAACCCTAACAGTAACACTATCCTAGGGCTGATGCTAACCCTAACCCTAACCCTAACACTATCCTAGGCCTGATGCTAACCCTAACCCTAACATTATCATAGGCCTGATGATAACCCTAACCCTAACCCTAACACTATCCTAGGCCTGATGCTAACCCTAACCCTAACACTATCCTAGGCCTGATGCTAACCCTAACCCTAACCCTAACACTATCCTAGGGCTGATGCTAACCGTAACCCTAACACTATCCTAGGGCTGATGCTAACCCTAACCCTAACCCTAACACTATCCTAGGGCTGTTGCTAACCCTAACCCTAACACTATCCTAGGCCTGATGATAACCCTATCCCTAACCCTAACACTATCCTAGGGCTGATGCTAACCCTAACCCTAACCCTAACACTATCCTAGGGCTGATGCTAACCCTAACACTATCCTAGGGCTGATGCTAACCCTAACCCTAACCCTAACACTATCCTAGGGCTGATGCTAACCCTAACGCTAACCCTAAAACTATCCTTGAACTGATGCTAACCCTAACCCTAACCCTAACACTATCCTAGGCCTGATGATAACCCTAACCCTAACCCTAACACTATCCTAGGGTTTATGTTAACCCTAACCCTAACACTATCCTAGGGCCGATGCTAACCCTAACCCTACCACTATCCTGGGCCTGATGATAACCCTAACCCTAACACTAACACTATCCTAGGGCTGATGCTAACCCTAACCCTAACACTATCCTAGGGCTGATGCTAACCCTAACCCTAACCCCAACACTATCCTAGGGCTGATGCTAATCCTAACGCTAACCCTAACACTATCCTTGAACTAATGCTAACCCTAACCCTAACCCGAACACTATCCTAGGGCGGATGCTAACCCTAACCCTAACCCTAACACTATCCTAGGCCTGATGCTAACCCTAACACTAACACTATCCTAGGACTGATGCTAACCCTAACCCTAACCCTAACATTATCCTAGGGCTGATGCTAACCCTATCCCTAACTCTAACACTATCTTAGGGCTGAGGCTAACCCTAACCCTAACACTATCCTACGGCTGATGCTAACCCTAACCCTAACCCTAACACTATCCTAGGGCTGATGCTAACCCTAACCCTAACACTATCCTAGGCCTGATGCTAACCCTAACCCTAACCCTAACACTATCCTAGGGCTGATGTTAACCCTAACCCTAACACTATCCTAGGGCTGATGCTAACCCTAACCCTAACACTATCCTAGGCCTGATGATAACCCTAACCCTAACCCTAACACTATCCTAGGGCTGATGCTAACCCTAACCCTAACAATATCCTAGGGCTGATGCTAACCCTAACACTAACCCTAACACTATCCTTGAACCGATGCTAACCCTAACCCTAACCCTAACACTATCCTAGGCCTGATGATAACCCTAACCCTAACCCTACCACTATCCTAGGGTTTATGTTAACCCTAACCCTAACACTATCCTAGGGCTGATGCTAACCCTAACCCTAAACCTAACACTATCCTAGGGCGGATGCTAACCCTAACCCTAACATTAACACTATCCTAGGGCTGATGCTAACCCTAACACTAACACTATCCTAGGGCTGAGGCTAACCCTAACCCTAACCCAAACACTCTCCAAGGGCTGATGCTAACCCTAACCCTAACCCTAACACTATCCTAGGGCTGATGCTAACCCTAACCCTAACACTATCCTAGGGTTGATGCTAACCCTAACCCTAACCCTAACACTATCCTACTGCTGATGCTAACCCTAACCCTAACACTATCCTAGGGCTGATGCTAACCCTAACACTAACCCTAACACTAACCTAGGGCTGATGCTAACCCTAACCCTAACAGTATCCTAGGGCTGATGCTAACCCTAACCCTAACCCTAACAGTATCCTAGGGCTGATGCTAACCCTAACCCTAACACTATCCTAGGGCTGATGCTAACCCTAACCCTAACCCTAACACTATCCTAGGGCTAATGCTAACCCTAACCCTAACACTATCCTAGGGCTGATGCTAACCCTAACCCTAACCCTAACATTATCCCAGGGCTGATGCTAACCCTAACCCTAACACTATCCTAGGGCAGATGCTAAACCTAACCCTAACCCTAACACTATCCTAGAGCTGATGCTAACCCTAACCCTAACCCTAACCCTAACCCTAATACTATCCTACGGCTGATGCTAACCCTAACCCTAACCCTAACACTATCCGAGGGCTGATGCTAACCCTACCGCTAACACTATCCTAGGGCTGATGCTAACCCTAACCGTAACGCTAACACTGTCCCAGGGCTGATGCTAACCCTAACCCTAACACTACCCTAGGGCTGATGCTAACCCTAACCCTAACCCTAACACTATCCTAGGGCTGATGCTCACCCTAACCCTAACACTATCCTAGGCCTGATGATAACCCTAACCCTAACCCTAACACTATCCCAGGGCTGATGCTCACCCTAACCCTAACACTATCCTAGGCCTGATGATAACCCTAACCCTAACCCTAACACTATCCTAGGGCTGATGCTAACCCTAACCCTAACACTATCCTAGGGCTGATGCTAACCCTAACCCTAACCCTAACACTATCCTAGGGCTGATACTAACCCTAACGCTAACCCTAAAACTATCCTTGAACTGATGCTAACCCTAACCCTAACCCTATCACTATCCTAGGCCTCATGATAACCCTAACCCTAACCCTAACACTATCCTAGGGTTTATGTTAACCCTAACCCTAACACTATCCTAGGGCTGATGCTAACCCTAACCCTACCACTATCCTGGGCCTGATGCTAACCCTAACCCTAACACTAACACTATCCTAGGGCTGATGCTAACCCTAATCCTAACACTATCCTGGGGCTGATGCTAACCCTAACCCTAACCCTAACACTATCCTAGGGCTGATGCTAATCCTAACGCTAACCCTAACACTATCCTTCAACTAATGCTAACCCTAACCCTAACCCTAACACTATCCTAGGCCTGATGATAACCCTAACCCTAACCCTAACACTATCCTAGGGTTTATGTTAACCCTAACCCTAACACTATCCTAGGGCTGATGCGAACCCTAACCCTAACCCTAACACTATCCTAGGGCTGATGCTAACCCTAACCCTAACCCTAACACTGTCCTAGGGCTGATGCTAACCCTAACCCTAACACTATCCTAGGCCTGATGCTAACCCTAACCCTAACCCTAACACTATCCTAGGGCTGATGCTAACCCTAACCCTAACACTATCCTAGGGCTGATGCTAACCCTAACCCTAACCCTAACACTATCCTAGGGCTGATGCTAACCCTAACCCTAACACTATCCTAGGGCTGATGCTAACCCTAACCCTAAACCTAACACTATCCTAGGGCTGATGCTAAACTTAACCCTAACCCTAACACTATCCTCGGGCTGATTCTAACCGTAACCCTAACACTATCCTAGGCCTGATGCTAACCCTAACCCTTACCCTAACACTATCCTAGGGCTGATGCTAACCCTAACTCTAACCCTAACACTATCCTAGAGCTGATGCTAACCCTAACCCTAACACTATCCTAGGCCTGATGATAACCCTAACCCTAACCCTGACACTATCCTAGGGCTCATGCTAACCCTAACTCTAACACTATCCTAGGGCTGATGCTAACCCTAACCCTAACCCTAACACTATGCTAGGCCTGATGCTAACCCTATCCCTAACCCTAACACTCTCCTAGGGCTGAGGCTAACCCTAACCCTAACACTATCCTAGGGCTCATGCTAACCCTAACCCTAACCCAAACACTATCCTAGGGTTGATGCTACCCCTAACCCTAACACTATCCTAGGGCTGATGCTAACCCTAACCCTAACCCGAACACTATCCTTGGGCTGATGCTAACCCTAACCCTAACACTATCCTGGGCCTGATGCTAACCCTAACCCTAACCCTAACACTATCCTAGGGCTGATGCTAACCCTAACCCTAACACTATCCTAGGGCTGATACTAACCCTAACCCTAACCCTAACACTATCCTAGGGCTGATGCTAACCCTAACCCTAACCCTAACACTATCCTAGGGCTGATGCTAACCCTAACACTATCCTAGGGCTGATGCTAACCCTAACCCTACCCCTAACACTATCATAGGGGTGATGCTAACCCGAACCCTAACGCTAACACTATCCTAGGGCTGATGCTAACCCTAACCCTAACACTAACCTAGGCCTGATGATAACCCTAACCCTAACCCTAACACTATCCTAGGGCTGATGCTAACCCTAACCATAACACTATCCTAGGCCTGATGCTAACCCTAACCCTAACCCTAACACTATCCTAGGGCTGATGCTAACCCTAACCCTAACACTATCCTAGGGCTGATGCTAACCCTAACCCTAAACCTAACACTCTCCTAGGGCTGATGCTAACCCTAACCCTAACACTATCATAGGCCTGATGATAACCCTAACCCTAACCCTAACACTATCCTAGGGCTGATGCTAACCCTAACCCTAACACTATCCTAGGCCTGATGCTAACCCTAACCCTAACCCTAACACTATCCTAGGGCTGATGCTAACCCTAACCCTAACACTATCCTAGGGCTGATGCTAACCCTAACTCTAACCCTAACACTATCCTAGGGCTGATGCTAACCCTAACCCTAACACTATCCTAGGCCTGATGATAACCCTAACCCTAACCCTAACACTATCCTAGGGCTGATGCTAACCCTAACCCTAACACTATCCTAGGGCTGATGCTAACCCTAACCCTAACCCTAACACTATCCTAGGGCTGATGCTAACCCTAACGCTAACCCTAAAACTATCCTTGAACTGATGCTAACCCTAACCCTAACCCTAACACTATCCTAGGCCTCATGATAACCCTAACCCTAACCCTAACACTATCCTAGGGTTTATGTTAACCCTAACCCTAACACTATCCTAGGGCTGATGCTAACCCTAACCCTACCACTATCCTGGGCCTGATGCTAACCCTAACCCTAACACTAACACTATCCTAGGGCTGATGCTAACCCTAATCCTAACACTATCCTAGGGCTGATGCTAACCCTAACCCTAACCCTAACACTATCTTAGGGCTGATGCTAATCCTAACGCTAACCCTAACACTATCCTTCAACTAATGCTAACCCTAACCCTAACCCTAACACTATCCTAGGCCTGATGATAACCCTAACCCTAACCCTAACACTTTCCTAGGGTTTATGTTAACCCTAACCCTAACACTATCCTAGGGCTGATGCGAACCCTAACCCTAACCCTAACACTATCCTAGGACTGATGCTAACCCTAACCCTAACTCTAACACTATCTAAAGGCTGAGGATAACCCTAATCCTAACACTATCGTACGGCTGATGCTAACCCTAACCTTAACCCTATCACTATCCTAGGGCTGATGCTAACCCTAACCCTAACACTATCCTAGGCCTGATGCTAAACCTAACCCTAACCCTAACACTATCCTAGGGCTGATGCTAACCCTAACCCTAACACTATCCAAGGGCTGATGCTAACCCTAACCCTAACCCTAACACTATCCTAGGGCTGATGCTAACCCTAACCCTAACACTATCCTAGGGCTGATGCTAACCCTAACCCTAAACCTAACACTATCCTAGGGCGGATGCTAACCCTAACCCTAACCCTAACACTATCCTAGGGCTGATGCTAACCCTAACACTAACACTATCCTAGGGATGAGGCTAACCCTAACCCTAACCCAAACACTCTCCAAGGGCTGATGCTAACCCTAACCCTAACCCTAACACTATCCTAGGGCTGATGCTAACCCTAACCCTAACACTATCCTAGGGTTGATGCTAACCCTAACCCTAACCCTAACACTATCCTACTGCTGATGCTAACCCTAACCCTAACACTATCCTAGGGCTGATGCTAACCCTAACACTAACCCTAACAATAACCTAGGGCTGATGCTAACCCTAACCCTAACACTATCCTAGGGCTGATGCTAACCCTAACCCTAACCCTAACAGTATCCTAGGGCTGATGCTAACCCTAACCCTAACACTATCCTAGGGCTGATGCTAACCCTAACCCTAACCCTAACACTATCCTAGGGCTGATGCTAACCCTAACCCTAACACTATCCTAGGGCTGATGCTAACCCTAACCCTAACTCTAACATTATCCCAGGGCTGATGCTAACCCTAACCCTAACACTATCCTAGGGCTGATACTAACCTTAACCCTAACCCTAACACTATCCTAGGGCTGATGCTAACCCTAACCCTAACCCTAACACTATCCTAGAGCTGATGCTAACCCTAACCCTAACCCTAACCCTAACCCTAATACTATCCTACGGCTGATGCTAACCCTAACCCTAACCCTAACACTATCCTAGGGCTGATGCTAACCCTAACACTGACACTATCCTAGGGCTGATGCTAACCCTAACCCTTCCGCTAACACTATCCTAGGGCTGATGCTAACCCTAACCGTAACGCTAACACTGTCCCAGGGCTGATGCTAACCCTAACCCTAACACTATCCTAGGCCTGATGATAACCCTAACCCTAACCCTAACACTATCCTAGGGCTGATGCTAACCCTAACCATAACACTATCCTAGGCCTGATGCTAACCCTAACCCTAACCCTAACACTATCCTAGGGCTGATGCTAACCCTAACCCTAACACTATCCTAGGGCTGATGCTAACCCTAACCCTAACCCTAACACTATCCTAGGGCTGATGCTAACCCTAACCCTAACACTATCATAGGCCTGATGCTAACCCTAACCCTAACCCAAACACTATCCTAGGGCTGATGCTAACCCTAACCCTAACACTATCCTAGGCCTGATGCTAACCCTAACCCTAACCGTAACACTATCCTAGGGCTGATGCTAACCCTAACCCTAACACTATCCTAGGGCTGATGCTAACCCTAACCCTAACCCTAACACTATCCTAGGGCTGATGCTAACCCTAACCCTAACACTATCCTAGGCCTGATGATAACCCTAACCCTAACCCTAACACTATCCTAGGGCTGATGCTAACCCTAACTCTAACCCTAAAACTATCCTTGAACTGATGCTAACCCTAACCCTAACCCTAACACTATCCTAGGCCTCATGATAACCCTAACCCTAACCCTAACACTATCCTAGGGTTTATGTTAACCCTAACCCTAACACTATCCTAGGGCTGATGCTAACCCTAACCCTACCACTATCCTGGGCCTGATGCTAACCCTAACCCTAACACTAACACTATCCTAGGGCTGATGCTAACCCTAATCCTAACACTATCCTAGGGCTGATGCTAACCCTAACCCTAACCCTAACACTATCCTAGGGCTGATGCTAATCCTAACGCTAACCCTAACACTATCCTTCAACTAATGCTAACCCTAACCCTAACCCTAACACTATCCTAGGCCTGATGATAACCCTAACCCTAACCCTAACACTATCCTAGGGTTTATGTTAACCCTAACCCTAACACTATCCTAGGGCTGATGCGAACCCTAACCCTAACCCTAACACTATCCTAGGGCTGATGCTAACCCTAACCCTAACCCTAACACTGTCCTAGGGCTGATGCTAACCCTAACCCTAACACTATCCTAGGCCTGATGCTAACCCTAACGCTAACCCTAACACTATCCTAGGGCTGATGCTAACCCTAACCCTAACACTATCCTAGGGCTGATGCTAACCCTAACCCTAACCCTAACACTATCCTAGGGCTGATGCTAACCCTAACCCTAACACTATCCTAGGGCTGATGCTAACCCTAACCCTAAACCTAACACTATCCTATGGCTGATGCTAAACTTAACCCTAACCCTAACACTATCCTAGGGCTGATTCTAACCGTAACCCTAACACTATCCTAGGCCTGATGCTAACCCTAACCCTTACCCTAACACTATCCTAGGGCTGATGCTAACCCTAACTCTACCCCTAACACTATCCTAGAGCTGATGCTAACCCTAACCCTAACACTATCCTAGGCCTGATGATAACCCTAACCCTAACCCTGACACTATCCTAGGGCTCATGCTAACCCTAACTCTAACACTATCCTAGGGCTGATGCTAACCCTAACCCTAACCCTAACACTATGCTAGGCCTGATGCTAACCCTATCCCTAACCCTAACACCCTCCTAGGGCTGAGGCTAACCCTAACCCTAACACTATCCTAGGGCTCATGCTAACCCTAACCCTAACCCAAACACTATCCTAGGGTTGATGCTAACCCTAACCCTAACACTATCCTAGGGCTGATGCTAACCCTCACCATAACCCTAACACTATCCTTGGGCTGATGCTAACCCTAACCCTAACACTATCCTGGGCCTGATGCCAACCCTAACCCTAACCCTAACACTATCCTAGGGCTGATGCTAACCCTAACCCTAACACTATCCTAGGGCTGATACTAACCCTAACCCTAACCCTAACACTATCCTAGGGCTGATGCTAACCCTAACCCTAACACTATCATAGGCCTGATGATAACCCTAACCCTAACCCTAACACTATCCTAGGGCTGATGCTAACCCTAACCATAACACTATCCTAGGCCTGATGCTAACCCTAACCCTAACCCTAACACTATCCTAGGGCTGATGATAACCCTAACCCTAACACTATCCTAGGGCTGATGCTAACCCTAACCCTAACCCTAACACTATCCTAGGGCTGATGCTAACCCTAACCCTAACACTATCCTAGGCCTGATGATAACCCTAACCCTAACCCTAACACTATCCTAGGGCTGATGCTAACCCTAACCCTAACACTATCCTAGTGCTGATGCTAACCCTAACCCTAACCCTAACACTATCCTAGGGCTGATGCTAACCCTAACGCTAACCCTAAAACTATCCTTGAACTGATGCTAACCCTAACCCTAACCCTAACACTATCCTAGGCCTCATGATAACCCTAACCCTAACCCTAACACTATCCTAGGGTTTATGTTAACCCTAACCCTAACACTATCCTAGGGCTGATGCTAACCCTAACCCTACCACTATCCTGGGCCTGATGCTAACCCTAACCCTAACACTAACACTATCCTAGGGCTGATGCTAACCCTAATCCTAACACTATCCTAGGGCTGATGCTAACCCTAACCCCAACCCTACACTATCCTAGGGCTGATGCTAATCCTAACGCTAACCCTAACACTATCCTTCAACTAATGCTAACCCTAACCCTAACCCTAACACTATCCTAGGCCTGATGATAACCCTGACCCTAACCCTAACACTATCCTAGGGTTTATGTTAACCCTAACCCTAACACTATCCTAGGGCTGATGCGAACCCTAACCCTAACCCTAACACTATCCTAGGGCTGATGCTAACCCTAACCCTAACCCTAACACTGTCCTAGGGCTGATGCTAACCCTAACCCTAACACTATCCTAGGCCTGATGCTAACCCTAACCCTAACCCTAACACTATCCTAGGGCTGATGCTAACCCTAACCCTAACACTATCCTAGGGCTGATGCTAACCCTAACCCTAACCCTAACACTATCCTAGGGCTGATGCTAACCCTAACCCTAACACTATCCTAGGGCTGATGCTAACCCTAACCCTAAACCTAACACTATCCTATGGTCTGATGCTAAACTTAACCCTAACCCTAACACTATCCTAGGGCTGATTCTAACCGTAACCCTAACACTATCCTAGGCGTGATGCTAACCCTAACCCTTACCCTAACACTATCCTAGGGCTGATGCTAACCCTAACTCTAACCCTAACACTATCCTAGAGCTGATGCTAACCCTAACCCTAACACTATCCTAGGCCTGATGATAACCCTAACCCTAACCCTGACACTATCCTAGGGCTCATGCTAACCCTAACTCTAACACTATCCTAGGGCTGATGCTAACCCTAACCCTAACCCTAACACTATGCTAGGCCTGATGCTAACCCTATCCCTAACCCTAACACTCTCCTAGGGCTGAGGCTAACCCTAACCCTAACACTATCCTAGGGCTCATGCTAACCCTAACCCTAACCCAAACACTATCCTAGGGTTGATGCTAACCCTAACCCTAACACTATCCTAGGGCTGATGCTAACCCTAACCCTAACCCTAACACTATCCTTGGGCTGATGCTAACCCTAACCCTAACACTATCCTGGGCCTGATGCCAACCCTAACCCTAACCCTAACACCATCCTAGGGCTGATGCTAACCCTAACCCTAACACTATCCTAGGGCTGATACTAACCCTAACCCTAACCCTAACACTATCCTAGGGCTGATGCTAACCCTAACCCTAACCCTAACACTATCCTAGAGCTGATGCTAACCCTAACCCTAACCCTAACCCTAACCCTAATACTATCCTACGGCTGATGCTAACCCTAACCCTAACCCTAACACTATCCTAGGGCTGATGCTAACCCTAACACTAACACTATCCTAGGGCTGATGCTAACCCTAACCCTACCCCTAACACTATCCTAGGGCTGATGCTAACCCTAACCCTAACGCTAACACTATCCTAGGGCTGATGCTATCCCTAACCCTAACACTAACCTAGGCCTGATGATAACCCTAACCCTAACCCTAACACTATCCTAGGGCTGATGCTACCCCTAACCATAACACTATCCTAGGCCTGATGCTAACCCTAACCCTAACCCTAACACTATCCTAGGGCTGATGCTAACCCTAACCCTAACACTATCCTAGGGCTGATGCTAACCCTTACCCTAAACCTAACACTATCCTAGGGCTGATGCTAACCCTAACCCTAACACTATCATAGGCCTGATGATAACCCTAACCCTAACCCTAACACTATCCTAGGGCTGATGCTAACCCTAACCATAACACTATCCTAGGCCTGATGCTAACCCTAACCCTAACCCTAACACTATCCTAGGGCTGATGCTAACCCTAACCCTAACACTATCCTAGGGCTGATGCTAACCCTAACCCTAACCCTAACACTATCCTAGGGCTGATGCTAACCCTAACCCTAACACTATCCTAGGCCTGATGATAACCCTAACCCTAACCCTAACACTATCCTAGGGCTGATGCTAACCCTAACCCTAACACTATCCTAGGGCTGATGCTAACCCTAACCCTAACCCTAACACTATCCTAGGGCTGATGCTAACCCTAACGCTAACCCTAAAACTATCCTTCAACTGATGCTAACCCTAACCCTAACCCTAACACTATCCTAGGCCTCATTATAACCCTAACCCTAACCCTAACACTATCCTAGGGTTTATGTTAACCCTAACCCTAACACTATCCTAGGGCTGATGCTAACCCTAACCCTACCACTATCCTCGGCCTGATGCTAACCCTAACCCTAACACTAACACTATCCTAGGGCTGATGCTAACCCTAACCCTAACCCTAACACTATCCTAGGGCTGATGCTAATCCTAACGCTAACCCTAACGCTATCCTTCAACTAATGCTAACCCTAACCCTAACCCTAACACTATCCTAGGCCTGATGATAACCCTAACCCTAACCGTAACACTTTCCTAGGGTTTATGTTAACCCTAACCCTAACACTATCCTAGGGCTGATGCGAACCCTAACCCTAACCCTAACACTATCCTAGGACTGATGCTAACCCTAACCCTAACTCTAACACTATCTAAGGGCTGAGGATAACCCTAATCCTAACACTATCCTACGGCTGATGCTAACCCTAACCTTAACCCTATCACTATCCTAGGGCTGATGCTAACCCTAACCCTAACACTATCCTAGGCCTGATGCTAACCCTAACCCTAACCCTAACACTATCCTAGGGCTGATGCTAACCCTAACCCTAACACTATCCTAGGGCTGATGCTAACCCTAACCCTAACCCTAACACTATCCTAGGGCTGATGCTAACCCTAACCCTAACACTATCCTAGGGCTGATGCTAACCCTAAACCTAACCCTAACACTATCCTAGGGCTGATGCTAAACTTAACCCTAACCCTAACACTATCCTAGGGCTGATTCTAACCGTAACCCTAACACTATCCTAGGCCTGATGCTAGCCCTAACCCTTACCCTAACACTATCCTAGGGCTGATGCTAACCCTAACTCTAACCCTAACACTATCCTAGAGCTGATGCTAACCCTAACCCTAACACTATCCTAGGCCTGATGATAACCCTAACCCTAACCCTGACACTATCCTAGGGCTGATGCTAACCCTAACTCTAACACTATCCTAGGGCTGATGCTAACCATAACCCTAACCCTAACACTATGCTAGGCCTGATGCTAACCCTATCCCTAACCCTAACACTCTCCTAGGGCTGAGGCTAACCCTAACCCTAACACTATCCTAGGGCGGATGCTAACCCTAACACTAACACTATCCTAGGGCTGATGCTAACCCTAACCCTAACCCTAACACTCTCCAAGGGCTGAAGCTAACCCTAACCTTAACCCTAACACTATCCTAGGGCTGATGCTAACACTAACCCTAACTCTAACACTATCTTAGGGCTGAGGCTAACCCTAACCCTAACACTATCCTACGTCTGATGCTAACCCTAACCCTAACCCTAACACTATCCTAGGGCTGATGCTAACCCTAACCCTAACACTATCCTAGGCCTGATGCTAACCCTAACCCTAACCCTAACACTATCCTAGGCCTAATGATAACCCTAAACCTAACCCTAACACTATCCTAGGGTTTATGTTAACCCTAACCCGAACACTATACTAGGGCGGATGCTAACCCTAACACTAACCCTAACACTATCCTAGGGCTGATGCTAACCCTAACACTAACACTATCCTAGGGCTGATGCTAACCCTAACCCTAACCCAAACACTCTCCAAGGGCTGATGCTAACCCTAACCCTAACACTAACTCTATCCTAGAGCTGATGCTAACCCTAACCCTAACACTATCCTAGGGCTGATGCTAACCCTAACCCTAACCCTAACACTATCCTACTGCTGATGCTAACCCTAACCCTAACACTATCCTAGGGCTGATGCTAACCCTAACACTAACCCTAACACTAACCTAGGGCTGATGCTAACCCTAACCCTAACACTATCCTAGGGCTGATGCTAACCCTAACCCTAACCCTAACAGTATCATAGGGCTGATGCTAACCCTAACCCTAACACTATCCTAGGGCTGATGCTAACCCTAACCCTAACCCTAACACTATCCTAGGGCTGATGCTAACCCTAACCCTAACACTATCCTAGGGCTGATGCTAACCCTAACCCTAACCCTAACATTATCCCAGGGCTGATGCTAACCCTAACCCTAACCCTAACACTATCCTAGGGTTTATGTTAACCCTAACCCTAACACTATCCTAGGGCTGATGCTAACCCTAACCCTACCACTATCCTGGGCCTGATGCTAACCCTAACCCTAACACTAACACTATCCTAGGGCTGATGCTAACCCTAATCCTAACACTATCCTAGGGCTGATGCTAACCCTAACCCTAACCCTACACTATCCTAGGGCTGATGCTAATCCTAACGCTAACCCTAACACTATCCTTCAACTAATGCTAACCCTAACCCTAACCCTAACAGTATCCTAGGCCTGATGATAACCCTAACCCTAACCCTAACACTATCCTAGGGTTTATGTTAACCCTAACCCTAACACTATCCTAGGGCTGATGCGAACCCTAACCCTAACCCTAACACTATCCTAGGGCTGATGCTAACCCTAACCCTAACCCTAACACTGTCCTAGGGCTGATGCTAACCCTAACCCTAACACTATCCTAGGCCTGATGCTAACCCTAACCCTAACCCTAACACTATCCTAGGGCTGATGCTAACCCTAACCCTAACACTATCCTAGGGCTGATGCTAACCCTAACCCTAACCCTAACACTATCCTAGGGCTGATGCTAACCCTAACCCTAACACTATCCTAGGGCTGATGCTAACCCTAACCCTAAACCTAACACTATCCTATGGTCTGATGCTAAACTTAACCCTAACCCTAACACTATCCTAGGGCTGATTCTAACCGTAACCCTAACACTATCCTAGGCCTGATGCTAACCCTAACCCTTACCCTAACACTATCCTAGGGCTGATGCTAACCCTAACTCTAACCCTAACACTATCCTAGAGCTGATGCTAACCCTAACCCTAACACTATCCTAGGCCTGATGATAACCCTAACCCTAACCCTGACACTATCCTAGGGCTCATGCTAACCCTAACTCTAACACTATCCTAGGGCTGATGCTAACCCTAACCCTAACCCTAACACTATGCTAGGCTTGATGCTAACCCTATCCCTAACCCTAACACTCTCCTAGGGCTGAGGCTAACCCTAACACTAACACTATCCTAGGGCTCATGCTAACCCTAACCCTAACCCAAACACTATCCTAGGGTTGATGCTAACCCTAACCCTAACACTATCCTAGGGCTGATGCTAACCCTAACCCTAACCCTAACACTATCCTTGGGCTGATGCTAACCCTAACCCTAACACTATCCTGGGCCTGATGCCAACCCTAACCCTAACCCTAACACTATCCTAGGGCTGATGCTAACCCTAACCCTAACACTATCCTAGGGCTGATACTAACCCTAACCCTAACCCTAACACTATCCTAGGGCTGATGCTAACCCTAACCCTAACCCTAACACTATCCTAGAGCTGATGCTAACCCTAACCCTAACCCTAACCCTAACCCTAATACTATCCTACGGCTGATGCTAACCCTAACCCTAACCCTAACACTATCCTAGGGCTGATGCTAACCCTAACACTAACACTATCCTAGGGCTGATGCTAACCCTAACCCTACCCCTAACACTATCCTAGGGCTGATGCTAACCCTAACCCTAACCCTAACACTATCCTAGGGCTGATGCTAACCCTAACACTAACACTATCCTAGGGCTGATGCTAACCCTAACCCTACCCCTAACACTATCCTAGTGCTGATGCTAACCCTAACCCTAACACTAACCTAGGCCTGATGATAACCCTAACCCTAACCCTAACACTATCCTAGGGCTGATGCTACCCCTAACCATAACACTATCCTAGGCCTGATGCTAACCCTAACCCTAACCCTAACACTATCCTAGGGCTGATGCTAACCCTAACCCTAACACTATCCTAGGGCTGATGCTAACCCTAACCCTAAACCTAACACTATCCTAGGGCTGATGCTAACCCTAACCCTAACACTATCATAGGCCTGATGATAACCCTAACCCTAACCCTAACACTATCCTAGGGCTGATGCTAACCCTAACCCTAACACTATCCTAGGGCTGATGCTAACCCTAACCCTAACCCTAACACTATCCTAGGGCTGATGATAACCCTAACCCTAACACTATCCTAGGGCTGATGCTAACCCTAACCCTAACCCTAACACTATCCTAGGGCTGATGCTAACCCTAACCCTAACACTATCCTAGGCCTGATGATAACCCTAACCCTAACCCTAACACTATCCTAGGGCTGATGCTAACCCTAATCCTAACACTATCCTAGGGCTGATGCTAACCCTAACCCTAACCCTAACACTATCCTAGGGCTGATGCTAACCCTAACGCTAACCCTAAAACTATCCTTCAACTGATGCTAACCCTAACCCTAACCCTAACACTATCCTAGGCCTCATGATAACCCTAACCCTAACCCTAACACTATCCTAGGGTTTATGTTAACCCTAACCCTAACACTATCCTAGGGCTGATGCTAACCCTAACCCTACCACTATCCTCGGCCTGATGCTAACCCTAACCCTAACACTAACACTATTCTAGGGCTGATGCTAACCCTAATCCTAACACTATCCTAGGGCTGATGCTAACCCTAACCCTAACCCTAACACTATCCTAGGGCTGATGCTAATCCTAACGCTAACCCTAACGCTATCCTTCAACTAATGCTAACCCTAACCCTAACCCTAACACTATCCTAGGCCTGATGATAATCCTAACCCTAACCGTAACACTTTCCTAGGGTTTATGTTAACCCTAACCCTAACACTATCCTAGGGCTGATGCGAACCCTAACCCTAACCCTAACACTATCCTAGGACTGATGCTAACCCTAACCCTAACTCTAACACTATCTAAGGGCTGAGGATAACCCTAATCCTAACACTATCCTACGGCTGATGCTAACCCTAACCTTAACCCTATCACTATCCTAGGGCTGATGCTAACCCTAACCCTAACACTATCCTAGGCCTGATGCTAACCCTAACCCTAACCCTAACACTATCCTAGGGCTGATGCTAACCCTAACCCTAACACTATCCTAGGGCTGATGCTAACCCTAACCCTAACCCTAACACTATCCTAGGGCTGATGCTAACCCTAACCCTAACACTATCCTAGGGCTGATGCTAACCCTAACCCTAACCCTAACACTATCCTAGGGCTGATGCTAAACTTAACCCTAACCCTAACACTATCCTAGGGCTGATTCTAACCGTAACCCTAACACTATCCTAGGCCTGATGCTAGCCCTAACCCTTACCCTAACACTATCCTAGGGCTGATGCTAACCCTAACTCTAACCCTAACACTATCCTAGAGCTGATGCTAACCCTAACCCTAACACTATCCTAGGCCTGATGATAACCCTAACCCTAACCCTGACACTATCCTAGGGCTGATGCTAACCCTAACTCTAACACTATCCTAGGGCTGATGCTAACCATAACCCTAACCCTAACACTATGCTAGGCCTGATGCTAACCCTATCCCTAACCCTAACACTCTCCTAGGGCTGAGGCTAACCCTAACCCTAACACTATCCTAGGGCGGATGCTAACCCTAACACTAACACTATCCTAGGGCTGATGCTATCCCTAACCCTAACCCTAACACTCTCCAAGGGCTGATGCTAACCCTAACCTTAACCCTAACACTATCCTAGGGCTGATGCTAACACTAACCCTAACTCTAACACTATCTTAGGGCTGAGGCTAACCCTAACCCTAACACTATCCTACGTCTGATGCTAACCCTAACCCTAACCCTAACACTATCCTAGGGCTGATGCTAACCCTAACCCTAACACTATCCTAGGCCTGATGCTAACCCTAACCCTAACCCTAACACTATCCTAGGGCAGATGCTAACCCTAACGCTAACCCTAACACTATCCTTGAACTGATGCTAACCCTAACCCTAACCCTAACACTATCCTAGGCCTAATGATAACCCTAAACCTAACCCTAACACTATCCTAGGGTTTATGTTAACCCTAACCCGAACACTATACTAGGGCGGATGCTAACCCTAACACTAACCCTAACACTATCCTAGGGCTGATGCTAACCCTAACCCTAACACTATCCTAGGGCTGATGCTAACCCTAACCCTAACCCTAACACTATCCTAGGGCTGATGCTAACCCTAACCCTAACACTATCCTAGGGCTGATGCTAACCCTAACCCTAACCCTAACATTATCCCAGGGCTGATGCTAACCCTAACCCTAACACTATCCTAGGGCTGATACTAACCCTAACCCTAACCCTAACACTATCCTAGGGCTGATGCTAACCCTAACCCTAACCCTAACACTATCCTAGAGCTGATGCTAACCCTAACCCTAACCCTAACCCTAACCCTAATACTATCCTACGGCTGATGCTAACCCTAACCCTAACCCTAACACTACCCTAGGGCTGATGCTAACCCTAACACTAACACTATCCTAGGGCTGATGCTAACCCTAACCCTACCCCTAACACTATCCTAGGGCTGATGCTAACCCTAACCCTAACGCTAACACTATCCTAGGGCTGATGCTAACCCTAACCCTAACACTATCCTAGGCCTGATGATAACCCTAACCCTAACCCTAACACTATCCTAGGGCTGATGCTAACCCTAACCATAACACTATCCTAGGCCTGATGCTAACCCTAACCCTAACCCTAACACTATCCTAGGGCTGATGCTAACCCTAACCCTAACACTATCCTAGGCCTGATGCTAACCCTAACCCTAACCCTAACACTATCCTAGGGCTGATGCTAACCCTAACCCTAACACTATCCTAGGGCTGATGCTAACCCTAACCCTAACCCTAACACTATCCTAGGGCTGATGCTAACCCTAACCCTAACACTATCCTAGGGCTGATGCTAACCCTAACCCTAACCCTAACACTATCCTAGGGCTGATGCTAAACTTAACCCTAACCCTAACACTATCCTAGGGCTGATGCTAACCCTAACTCTAACCCTAACACTATCCTAGAGCTGATGCTAACCCTAACCCTAACACTATCCTAGGCCTGATGATAACCCTACCCCTAACACTGACACTATCCTAGGGCTGATGCTAACCCTAACCCTAACACTATCCTAGGGCTGATGCTAACCCTAACCCTAACCCTAACACTATGCTAGGCCTGATGCTAACCCTATCCCTAACCCTAACACTCTCCTAGGGCTGAGGCTAACCCTAACCCTAACACTATCCTAGGGCTCATGCTAACCCTAACCCTAACACAAACACTATCCTAGGGTTGATGGTAACCCTAACCCTAACACTATCCTAGGGCTGATGCTAACCGTAACACTAACCCTAACACTATCCTTGGGCTGATGCTAACCCTAACCCTAACACTATCCTGGGGCTGATGCTAACCCTAACCCTACCACTATCCTGGGCCTGATGCTAACCCTAACCCTAACACTAACACTATCCTAGGGCTGATGCTAACCCTAATCCTAACACTATCCTAGGGCTGATGCTAACCCTAACCCTAACCCTAACACTATCCTAGGGCTGATGCTAATCCTAACGCTAACCCTAACACTATCCTTCAACTAATGCTAACCCTAACCCTAACCCTAACACTATCCTAGGCCTGATGATAACCCTAACCCTAACCCTAACACTTTCCTAGGGTTTATGTTAACCCTAACCCTAACACTATCCTAGGGCTGATGCGAACCCTAACCCTAACCCTAACACTATCCTAGGACTCATGCTAACCCTAACCCTAACTCTAACACTATCTAAGGGCTGAGGATAACCCTAATCCTTACACTATCCTACGGCTGATGCTAACCCTAACCTTAACCCTATCACTATCCTAGGCCTGATGCTAACCCTAACCCTAACCCTAACACTATCCTAGGGCTGATGCTAACCCTAACCCTAACACTATCCTAGGGCTGATGCTAACCCTAACCCTAACCCTAACACTATCCTAGGGCTGACGCTAACCCTAACCCTAACACTATCCTAGGGCTGATGCTAACCCTAACCCTAACCCTAACAATATCCTAGGGCTGATGCTAAACTTAACCCTAACCCTAACACTATCCTAAGGCTGATTCTAACCGTAACCCTAACACTATCCTAGGCCTGATGCTAACCCTAACCCTTACCCTAACACTATCCTAGTGCTGATGCTAACCCTAACTCTAACCCTAACACTATCCTAGAGCTGATGCTAACCCTAGCCCTAACACTATCCTAGGCCTGATGATAACCCTAACCCTAACACTGACACTATCCTAGGGCTGATGCTAACCCTAACCCTAACACTATCCTAGGGCTGATGCTAACCATAACCCTAACCCTAACACTATGCTAGGCCTGATGCTAACCCTATCCCTAACCCTAACACTCTCCTAGGGCTGAGGCTAACCCTAACCCTAACACTATCCTAGGGCTCATGCTAACCCTAACCCTAACCCAAACACTATCCTAGGGTTGATGCTAACCCTAACCCTAACACTATCCTAGGGCTGATGCTAACCCTAACCCTAACCCTAACACTATCTTTGGGCTGATGCTAACCCTAACCCTAACACTGTCCTGGGCCTGATGCTAACCCTAACCCTAACCCTAACACTATCCTAGGGCTGATGCTAACCCTAACCCTAACACTATCCTTGGGCTGATGCTAACCCTAACCCTAACCCTAACACTATCCAAGGGCAGATGCTAACCCTAACGCTAACCCTAACACTATCCTTGAACTGATGCTAACCCTAACCCTAACCCTAACACTATCCTAGGCCTGATGATAACCCTAACCCTAACCCTAACACTATCCTAGGGTTTATGTTAACCCTAACCCTAACACTATCCTAGGGCTGATGCTAACCCTAACCCTAACCCTAACATTATCCTAGGGCGGATGCTAACCCTAACCCTAACCCTAACACTATCCTAGGGCTGATGCTAACCCTAACCCTAACACTATCCTAGGGCGGATGCTAACCCTAACACTAACACTATCCTAGGGCTGATGCTAACCCTAACCCTAACCCTAACACTCTCCAAGGGCTGATGCTAACCCTAACCTTAACCCTAACACTATCCTAGGGCTGATGCTAACACTAACCCTAACTCTAACACTATCTTAGGGCTGAGGCTAACCCTAACCCTAACACTATCCTACGTCTGATGCTAACCCTAACCCTAACCCTAACACTATCCTAGGGCTGATGCTAACCCTAACCCTAACACTATCCTAGGCCTGATGCTAACCCTAACCCTAACCCTAACACTATCCTAGGGCAGATGCTAACCCTAACGCTAACCCTAACACTATCCTTGAACTGATGCTAACCCTAACACTAACCCTAACACTATCCTAGGCCTAATGATAACCCTAAACCTAACCCTAACACTATCCTAGGGTTTATGTTAACCCTAACCCGAACACTATCCTAGGGCGGATGCTAACCCTAACACTAACCCTAACACTATCCTAGGGCTTATGCTAACCCTAACACTAACACTATCCTAGGGCTGATGCTAACCCTAACCCTAACCCAAACACTCTCCAAGGGCTGATGCTAACCCTAACCCTAACCCTAACACTATCCTAGAGCTGATGCTAACCCTAACCCTAACACTATCCTAGGGCTGATGCTAACCCTAACCCTAACCCTAACACTATCCTACTGCTGATGCTAACCCTAACCCTAACACTATCCTAGGGCTGATGCTAACCCTAACCCTAACCCTAACAGTATCATAGGGCTGATGCTAACCCTAACCCTAACACTATCCTAGGGCTGATGCTAACCCTAACCTTAACCCTAACAGTATCATAGGGCTGATGCTAACCCTAACCCTAAAACTATCCTGGGGCTGATGCTAACCCTAACCCTAACCCTAACACTATCCTAGGGCTGATGCTAACACTAACACTAACACTATCCTAGGGCTGATGCTAACCCTAACCCTACCCCTAACACTATCCTAGGGCTGATGCTAACCCTAACCCTAACGCTAACACTATCCTAGGGCTGATGCTAACCCTAAACCTAACACTATCCTTGGCCTGATGATAACCCTAACCCTAACCCTAACACTATCCTAGGGCTGATGCTAACCCTAACCATAACACTATCCAAGGCCTGATGCTAACCCTAACCCTAACCCTAACACTATCCTAGGGCTGATGCTAACCCTAACCCTAACACTATCCTAGGCCTGATTCTAACCCTAACCCTAACCCTAACACTATCCTAGGGCTGATGCTAACCCTAACCCTAACACTATCCTAGGGCTGATGCTAACCCTAACCCTAACCCTAACACTATCCTAGGGCTGATGCTAACCCTAACCCTAACACTATCCTAGGGCTGATGCTAACCCTAACCCTAACCCTAACACTATCCTAGGGCTGATGCTAAACTTAACCCTAACCCTAACACTATCATAGGGCTGATGCTAACCCTAACTCTAACCCTAACACTATCCTAGAGCTGATGCTAACCCTAACCCTAACACTATCCTAGGCCTGATGATAACCCTACCCCTAACCCTGACACTATCCTAGGGCTGATGCTAACCCTAACCCTAACACTATCCTAGGGCTGATGCTAACCCTAACCCTAACCCTAACACTATGCTAGGCCTGATGCTAACCCTATCCCTAACCCTAACACTCTCCTAGGGCTGAGGCTAACCCTAACCCTAACACTATCCTAGGGCTCATGCTAACCCTAACCCTAACCCAAACACTATCCTAGGGTTGATGCTAACCCTAACCCTAACACTATCCTAGGGCTGAGGCTAACCCTAACACTAACCCTAACACTATCCTTGGGCTGATGCTAACCCTAACCCTAACACTATCCTGGGCCTGATGCTAACCCTAACCCTAACCCTAACACTATCCTAGGGCTGATGCTAACCCTAACCCTAACACTATCCTAGGGCTGATGCTAACCCTAACACTAACACTATCCTAAGCCTGATGCTAACCCTAACCCTAACCCTAACACTATCCTAGGGCTGATGCTAACCCTAACCCTAACACTATCCTAGGGCTGATGCTAACCCTAACCCTAACACTATCCTATGTCTGATGCTAACCCTAACCCTAACCCTAACACTATCCTAGGGCTGATGCTAACCCTAACCCTAACACTATCCTAGGCCTGATGCTAACCCTAACCCTAACCCTAACACTATCCTAGGGCAGATGCTAACCCTAACGCTAACCCTAACACTATCCTTGAACTGATGCTAATCCTAACCCTAACCCTAACACTATCCTAGGCCTGATGATAACCTTAACCCTAACCCTAACACTATCCTAGGGTTTATGTTAACCCTAACCCGAACACTATCCTAGGGCGGATGCTAACCCTAACACTAACCCTAACACTATCCTAGGGCTGATGCTAACCCTAACACTAACACTATCCTAGGGCTGATGCTAACCCTAACCCTAACCCTAACATTATCCTAGGGCTGATGCTAACCCTAACCCTAACTCTAACACTATCTTAGGGTTGAGGCTAACCCTAACACTAACACTATCCTACGGCTGATGCTAACCCTAACCCTAACCCTAACAGTATCCTAGGGCTGATGCTAACCCTAACCCTAACACTATCCTAGGGCTGATGCTAACCCTAACCCTAACCCTAACATTATCCTAGGGCTGATGCTAACCCTAACCCTAACTCTAACACTAACCTAGGGCTGATGCTAACCCTAACCCTAACACTATCCTAGGGCTGATGCTAACCCTAACCCTAACCCTAACAGTATCCTAGGGCTGTTGTTAACCCTAACCCTAACACTATCCTAGGGCTGATGCTAACCCTAACCCTAACCCTAACACTATCCTAGGGCTGATGCTAACCCTAACCCTAACACTATCCTAGGGCTGATGCTAACCCTAACCTTAACCCTAACATTATCCCAGGGCTGATGCTAACCCTAACCCTAACACTATCCTAGGGCTGATGGTAACCCTAACCCTAACCCTAACACTATCCTAGGGCTGATGCTAACCCTAACCCTAACCCTAACACTATCCTAGAGCTGATGCTAACCCTAACCCTAACCCTAACCCTAACCCTAATACTATCCTACGGCTGATGCTAACCCTAACCCTAACCCTAACACTATCCTAGGGCTGATGCTAACCCTAACACTAACACTATCCTAGGGCTGATGCTAACCCTAACCCTACCCCTAACACTATCCTAGGGCTGAGGCTAACCCTAACCCTAACACTATCCTACGGCTGATGCTAACCCTAACCCTAACCCTAACACTATCCTAAGGCTGATGGTAACCCTAACACTAACACTATCCTAGGGCTGATGCTAACCCTAACCCTACCCCTAACACTATCCTAGGGCTGATGCTAACCCTAACCCTAACGCTAACACTATCCTAGGGCTGATGCTAACCCTAACCCTAACACTAACCTAGGCCTGATGATAACCCTAACCCTAACCCTAACACTATCCTAGGGCTGATGCTAACCCTAACCATAACACTATCCTAGGCCTGATGCTAACCCTAACCCTAACCCTAACACTATCCTAGGGCTGATGCTAACCCTAACCCTAACACTATCCTAGGGCTGATGCTAACCCTAACCCTAAACCTAACACTATCCTAGGGCTGATGCTAACCCTAACCCTAACACTATCATAGGCCTGATGATAACCCTAATCCTAACCCTAACACTATCCTAGGGCTGATGCTAACCCTAACCATAACACTATCCTAGGCCTGATGCTAACCCTAACCCTAACCCTAACACTATCCTAGGGCTGATGATAACCCTAACCCTAACACTATCCTAGGGCTGATGCTAACCCTAACCCTAACCCTAACACTATCCTAGGGCTGATGCTAACCCTAACCCTAACACTATCGTAGGCCTGATGATAACCCTAACCCTAACCCTAACACTATCCTATTGCTGATGCTAACCCTAACCCTAACACTATCCTAGGGCTGATGCTAACCCTAACCCTAACCCTAACACTATCCTAGGGCTGATGCTAACCCTAACGCTAACCCTAAAACTATCCTTGAACTGATGCTAACCCTAACCCTAACCCTAACACTATCCTAGGCCTCATGATAACCCTAACCCTAACCCTAACACTATCCTAGGGTTTATGTTAACCCTAACCCTAACACTATCCTAGGGCTGATGCTAACCCTAACCCTACCACTATCCTGGGCCTTATGCTAACCCTAACCCTAACACTAACACTATCCTAGGGCTGATGCTAACCCTAATCCTAACACTATCCTAGGGCTGATGCTAACCCTAACCCTAACCCTAACACTATCCTAGGGCTGATGCTAATCCTAACGCTAACCCTAACACTATCCTTCAACTAATGCTAACCCTAACCCTAACCCTAACACTATCCTAGGCCTGATGATAACCCTAACCCTAACCGTAACACTTTCCTAGGGTTTATGTTAACCCTAACCCTAACACTATCCTAGGGCTGATGCGAACCCTAACCCTAACCCTAACACTATCCTAGGACTGATGCTAACCCTAACCGTAACTCTAACACTATCTAAGGGATGAGGATAACCCTAATCCTAACACTATCCTACGGCTGATGCTAACCCTAACCTTAACCCTATCACTATCCTAGGGCTGATGCTAACCCTAACCCTAACACTATCCTAGGCCTGATGCTAACCCTAACCCTAACCCTAACACTATCCTAGGGCTGATGCTAACCCTAACCCTAACACTATCCTAGGGCTGATGCTAACCCTAACCCTAACCCTAACACTATCCTAGGGCTGATGCTAACCCTAACCCTAACACTATCCTAGGGCTGATGCTAACCCTAACTCTAACCCTAACACTATCCTAGGGCTGATGCTAAACTTAACCCTAACCCTAACACTATCCTAGGGCTGATTCTAACCGTAACCCTAACACTATCCTAGGCCTGATGCTAGCCCTAACCCTTACCCTAACACTATCCTAGGGCTGATGCTAACCCTAACTCTAACCCTAACACTATCCTAGAGCTGATGCTAACCCTAACCCTAAGACTATCCTAGGCCTGATGATAACCCTAACCCTAACCGTAACACTTTCCTAGGGTTTATGTTAACCCTAACCCTAACACTATCCTAGGGCTGATGCGAACCCTAACCCTAACCCTAACACTATCCTAGGACTGATGCTAACCCTAACCCTAACTCTAACACTATCTAAGGGCTGAGGATAACCCTAATCCTAACACTATCCTACGGCTGATGCTAACCCTAACCTTAACCCTATCACTATCCTAGGGCTGATGCTAACCCTAACCCTAACACTATCCTAGGCCTGATGCTAACCCTAACCCTAACCCTAACACTATCCTAGGGCTGATGCTAACCCTAACCCTAACACTATCCTAGGGCTGATGCTAACCCTAACCCTAACCCTAACACTATCCTAGGGCTGATGCTAACCCTAACCCTAACACTATCCTAGGGCTGATGCTAACCCTAACCCTAACCCTAACACTATCCTAGGGCTGATGCTAAACTTAACCCTAACCCTAACACTATCCTAGGGCTGATTCTAACCGTAACCCTAACACTATCCTAGGCCTGATGCTAGCCCTAACCCTTACCCTAACACTATCCTAGGGCTGATGCTAACCCTAACTCTAACCCTAACACTATCCTAGAGCTGATGCTAACCCTAACCCTAACACTATCCTAGGCCTGATGATAACCCTAACCCTAACCCTGACACTATCCTAGGGCTGATGCTAACCCTAACTCTAACACTATACTAGGGCTGATGCTAACCATAACCCTAACCCTAACACTATGCTAGGCCTGATGCTAACCCTATCCCTAACCCTAACACTATCCTAGGGCGGATGCTAACCCTAACACTAACACTATCCTAGGGCTGATGCTAACCCTAACCCTAACCCTAACACTCTCCAAGGGCTGATGCTAACCCTAACCTTAACCCTAACACTATCCTAGGGCTGATGCTAACACTAACCCTAACTCTAACACTATCTTAGGGCTGAGGCTAACCCTAACCCTAACACTATCCTACGTCTGATGCTAACCCTAACCCTAACCCTAACACTATCCTAGGGCTGATGCTAACCCTAACCCTAACACTATCCTAGGCCTGATGCTAACCCTAACCCTAACCCTAACACTATCCTAGGGCAGATGCTAACGCTAACGCTAAGCCTAACACTATCCTTGAACTGATGCTAACCCTAACCCTAACCCTAACACTATCCTAGGCCTGATGATAACCCTAACCCTAACCCTAACACTATCCTAGGGTTTATGTTAACCCTAACCCGAACACTATCCTAGGGCGGATGCTAACCCTAACACTAACCCTAACACTATCCTAGGGCTGATGCTAACCCTAACACTAACACTATCCTAGGGCTGATGCTAACCCTAACCCTAACCCTAACATTATCCTAGGGCTGATGCTAACCCTAACCCTAACACTAACACTATCCTAGAGCTGATGCTAACCCTAACCCTAACACTATCCTAGGGCTGATGCTAACCCTAACCCTAACCCTAACACTATCCTACTGCTGATGCTAACCCTAACCCTAACACTATCCTAGGGCTGATGCTAACCCTAACACTAACCCTAACACTAACCTAGGGCTGATGCTAACCCTAACCCTAACACTATCCTAGGGCTGATGCTAACCCTAACCCTAACCCTAACAGTATCATAGGGCTGATGCTAACCCTAACCCTAACACTATCCTAGGGCTGATGCTAACCCTAACCCTAACCCTAACACTATCCTAGGGCTGATGCTAACCCTAACCCTAACACTATCCTAGGGCTGATGCTAACCCTAACCTTAACCCTAACATTATCCCAGGGCTGATGCTAACCCTAACCCTAACACTATCCTAGGGCTGATGCTAACCCTAACCCTAACCCTAACAGTATCATAGGGCTGATGCTAACCCTAACCCTAACACTATCCTAGGGCTGATGCTAACCCTAACCCTAACCCTAACACTATCCTAGGGCTGATGCTAACCCTAACCCTAACACTATCCTAGGGCTGATGCTAACCCTAACCTTAACCCTAACATTATTCCAGGGCTGATGCTAACCCTAACCCTAACACTATCCTAGGGCTGATGCTAACCCTAACCCTAACCCTAACGCTATCCTAGAGCTGATGCTAACCCTAACCCTAACCCTAACCCTAACCCTAACCCTAATACTATCCTACGGCTGATGCTAACCCTAACCCTAACCCTAACACTACCCTAGGGCTGATGCTAACCCTAACACTAACACTATCCTAGGGCTGATGCTAACCCTAACCCTACCCCTAACACTATCCTAGGGCTGATGCTAACCCTAACCCTAACGCTAACACTATCCTAGGGCTGATGCTAACCCTAACCCTAACACTATCCTAGGCCTGATGATAACCCTAACCCTAACCCTAACACTATCCTAGGGCTGATGCTAACCCTAACCATAACACTATCCTAGGCCTGATGATAACCCTAACCCTAACCCTAACACTATCCTACGGCTGATGCTAACCCTAACCATAACACTATCCTAGGCCTGATGCTAACCCTAACCCTAACCCTAACACTATCCTAGGGCTGATGCTAACCCTAACCCTAACACTATCCTAGGGCTGATGCTAACCCTAACCCTAACCCTAACACTATCCTAGGGCTGATGCTAACCCTAACCCTAACACTATCCTAGGGCTGATGCTAACCCTAACCCTAACCCTAACACTATCCTAGGGCTGATGCTAAACTTAACCTTAACCCTAACACTATCCTAGGGCTGATGCTAACCCTAACTCTAACCCTAACACTATCCTAGAGCTGATGCTAACCCTAACCCTAACACTATCCTAGGCCTGATGATAACCCTACCCCTAACACTGACACTATCCTAGGGCTGATGCTAACCCTAACCCTAACACTATCCTAGGGCTGATGCTAACCCTAACCCTAACCCTAACACTATGCTAGGCCTGATGCTAACCCTATCCCTAACCCTAACACTCTCCTAGGGCTGAGGCTAACCCTAACCCTACCACTATCCTGGGCCTGATGCTAACCCTAACCCTAACACTAACACTATCCTAGGGCTGATGCTAACCCTAATCCTAACACTATCCTAGGGCTGATGCTAACCCTAACCCTAACCCTAACACTATCCTAGGGCTGATGCTAATCCTAACGCTAACCCTAACACTATCCTTCAACTATTGCTAACCCTAACCCTAACCCTAACACTATCCTAGGCCTGATGATAACCCTAACCCTAACCCTAACACTTTCCTAGGGTTTATGTTAACCCTAACCCTAACACTATCCTAGGGCTGATGCGAACCCTAACCCTAACCCTAACACTATCCTAGGACTGATGCTAACCCTAACCCTAACTCTAACACTATCTAAGGGCTGAGGATAACCCTAATCCTAACACTATCCTACGGCTGATGCTAACCCTAACCTTAACCCTATCACTATCCTAGGGCTGATGCTAACCCTAACCCTAACACTATCCTAGGCCTGATGCTAACCCTAACCCTAACCCTAACACTATCCTAGGGCTGATGCTAACCCTAACCCTAACACTATCCTAGGGCTGATGCTAACCCTAACCCTAACCCTAACACTATCCTAGGGCTGACGCTAACCCTAACCCTAACACTATCCTAGGGCTGATGCTAACCCTAACCCTAACCCTAACAATATTCTAGGGCTGATGCTAAACTTAACCCTAACCCTAACACTATCCTAAGGCTGATTCTAACCGTAACCCTAACACTATCCTAGGCCTCATGCTAACCCTAACCCTTACCCTAACACTATCCTAGGGCTGATGCTAACCCTAACTCTAAACCTAACACTATCCTAGAGCTGATGCTAACCCTAACCCTAACACTATCCTAGGCCTGATGATAACCCTAACCCTAACACTGACACTATCCTAGGGCTGATGCTAACCCTAACCCTAACACTATCCTAGGGCTGATGCTAACCATAACCCTAACCCTAACACTATGCTAGGCCTGATGCTAACCCTATCCCTAACCCTAACACTCTCCTAGGGCTGAGGCTAACCCTAACCCTAACACTATCCTAGGGCTCATGCTAACCCTAACCCTAACCCAAACACTATCCTAGGGTTGATGCTAACCCTAACCCTAACACTATCCTAGGGCTGATGCTAACCCTAACCCTAACCCTAACACTATCTTTGGGCTGATGCTAACCCTAACCCTAACACTGTCCTGGGCCTGATGCTAACCCTAACCCTAACCCTAACAGTATCCTAGGGCTGATGCTAACCCTAACCCTAACACTATCCTTGGGCTGATGCTAACCCTAACCCTAACCCTAACACTATCCAAGGGCAGATGCTAACCCTAACGCTAACCCTAACACTATCCTTGAACTGATGCTAACCCTAACCCTAACCCTAACACTATCCTAGGCCTGATGATAACCCTAACCCTAACCCTAACACTATCCTAGGGTTTATGTTAACCCTAACCCTAACACTATCCTAGGGCTGATGCTAACCCTAACCCTAACCCTAACATTATCCTAGGGCGGATGCTAACCCTAACCCTAACCCTAACACTATCCTAGGGCTGATGCTAACCCTAACCCTAACACTATCCTAGGGCGGATGCTAACCCTAACACTAACACTATCCTAGGGCTGATGCTTACCCTAACCCTAACCCTAACACTCTCCAAGGGCTGATGCTAACCCTAACGTTAACCGTAACACTATCCTAGGGCTGATGCTAACACTAACCCTAACTCTAACACTATCTTAGGGCTGAGGCTAACCCTAACCCTAACACTATCCTACGTCTGATGCTAACCCTAACCCTAACCCTAACACTATCCTAGGGCTGATGCTAACCCTAACCCTAACACTATCCTAGGCCTGATGCTAACCCTAACCCTAACCCTAACACTATCCTAGGGCAGATGCTAACCCTAACGCTAACCCTAACACTATCCTTGAACTGATGCTAACCCTAACCCTAACCCTAACACTATCCTAGGCCTAATGATAACCCTAACCCTAACCCGAACACTATCCTAGGGCGGATGCTAACCCTAACACTAACCCTAACACTATCCTAGGGCTTATGCTAACCCTAACACTAACGCTATCCTAGGGCTGATGCTAACCCTAACCCTAACCCAAACACTCTCCAAGGGCTGATGCTAACCCTAACCCTAACCCTAACACTATCCTAGAGCTGATGCTAACCCTAACCCTAACACTATCCTAGGGCTGATGCTAACCCTAACCCTAACCCTAACACTATCCTACTGCTGATGCTAACCCTAACCCTAACACTATCCTAGGGCTGATGCTAACCCTAACCCTAACCCTAACACTATCCTAGGGCTGATGCTAACCCTAACCCTAACACTATCCTAGGGCTGATGCTAACCCTAACCTTAACCCTAACATTATCCCAGGGCTGATGCTAACCCTAACCCTAACACTATCCTAGGGCTGATGCTAACCCTAACCCTAACCCTAACAGTATCATAGGGCTGATGCTAACCCTAACCCTAACACTATCCTAGGGCTGATGCTAACCCTAACCCTAACCCTAACACTATCCTAGGGCTGATGCTAACCCTAACCCTAACACTATCCTAGGGCTGATGCTAACCCTAACCTTAACCCTAACATTATTCCAGGGCTGATGCTAACCCTAACCCTAACACTATCCTAGGGCTGATGCTAACCCTAACCCTAACCCTAACGCTATCCTAGAGCTGATGCTAACCCTAACCCTAACCCTAACCCTAACCCTAACCCTAATACTATCCTACGGCTGATGCTAACCCTAACCCTAACCCTAACACTACCCTAGGGCTGATGCTAACCCTAACACTAACACTATCCTAGGGCTGATGCTAACCCTAACCCTACCCCTAACACTATCCTAGGGCTGATGCTAACCCTAACCCTAACGCTAACACTATCCTAGGGCTGATGCTAACCCTAACCCTAACACTATCCTAGGCCTGATGATAACCCTAACCCTAACCCTAACACTATCCTAGGGCTGATGCTAACCCTAACCATAACACTATCCTAGGCCTGATGCTAACCCTAACCCTAACCCTAACACTATCCTAGGGCTGATGCTAACCCTAACCCTAACACTATCCTAGGCCTGATGCTAACCCTAACCCTAACCCTAACACTATCCTAGGGCTGATGCTAACCCTAACCCTAACACTATCCTAGGGCTGATGCTAACCCTAACCCTAACCCTAACACTATCCTAGGGCTGATGCTAACCCTAACCCTAACACTATCCTAGGGCTGATGCTAACGCTAACCCTAACCCTAACACTATCCTAGGGCTGATGCTAAACTTAACCTTAACCCTAACACTATCCTAGGGCTTATGCTAACCCTAACTCTAACCCTAACACTATCCTAGAGCTGATGCTAACCCTAACCCTAACACTATCCTAGGCCTGATGATAACCCTACCCCTAACACTGACACTATCCTAGGGCTGATGCTAACCCTAACCCTAACACTATCCTAGGGCTGATGCTAACCCTAACCCTAACCCTAACACTATGCTAGGCCTGATGCTAACCCTATCCCTAACCCTAACACTCTCCTAGGGCTGAGGCTAACCCTAACCCTACCACTATCCTGGGCCTGATGCTAACCCTAACCCTAACACTAACACTATCCTAGGGCTGATGCTAACCCTAATCCTAACACTATCCTAGGGCTGATGCTAACCCTAACCCTAACCCTAACACTATCCTAGGGCTGATGCTAATCCTAACGCTAACCCTAACACTATCCTTCAACTATTGCTAACCCTAACCCTAACCCTAACACTATCCTAGGCCTGATGATAACCCTAACCCTAACCCTAACACTTTCCTAGGGTTTATGTTAACCCTAACCCTAACACTATCCTAGGGCTGATGCGAACCCTAACCCTAACCCTAACACTATCCTAGGACTGATGCTAACCCTAACCCTAACTCTAACACTATCTAAGGGCTGAGGATAACCCTAATCCTAACACTATCCTACGGCTGATGCTAACCCTAACCTTAACCCTATCACTATCCTAGGGCTGATGCTAACCCTAACCCTAACACTATCCTAGGCCTGATGCTAACCCTAACCCTAACCCTAACACTATCCTAGGGCTGATGCTAACCCTAACCCTAACACTATCCTAGGGCTGATGCTAACCCTAACCCTAACCCTAACACTATCCTAGGGCTGACGCTAACCCTAACCCTAACACTATCCTAGGGCTGATGCTAACCCTAACCCTAACCCTAACAATATTCTAGGGCTGATGCTAAACTTAACCCTAACCCTAACACTATCCTAAGGCTGATTCTAACCGTAACCCTAACACTATCCTAGGCCTCATGCTAACCCTAACCCTTACCCTAACACTATCCTAGGGCTGATGCTAACCCTAACTCTAACCCTAACACTATCCTAGAGCTGATGCTAACCCTAACCCTAACACTATCCTAGGCCTGATGATAACCCTAACCCTAACACTGACACTATCCTAGGGCTGATGCTAACCCTAACCCTAACACTATCCTAGGGCTGATGCTAACCATAACCCTAACCCTAACACTATGCTAGGCCTGATGCTAACCCTATCCCTAACCCTAACACTCTCCTAGGGCTGAGGCTAACCCTAACCCTAACACTATCCTAGGGCTCATGCTAACCCTAACCCTAACCCAAACACTATCCTAGGGTTGATGCTAACCCTAACCCTAACACTATCCTAGGGCTGATGCTAACCCTAACCCTAACCCTAACACTATCTTTGGGCTGATGCTAACCCTAACCCTAACACTGTCCTGGGCCTGATGCTAACCCTAACCCTAACCCTAACAGTATCCTAGGGCTGATGCTAACCCTAACCCTAACACTATCCTTGGGCTGATGCTAACCCTAACCCTAACCCTAACACTATCCAAGGGCAGATGCTAACCCTAACGCTAACCCTAACACTATCCTTGAACTGATGCTAACCCTAACCCTAACCCTAACACTATCCTAGGCCTGATGATAACCCTAACCCTAACCCTAACACTATCCTAGGGTTTATGTTAACCCTAACCCTAACACTATCCTAGGGCTGATGCTAACCCTAACCCTAACCCTAACATTATCCTAGGGCGGATGCTAACCCTAACCCTAACCCTAACACTATCCTAGGGCTGATGCTAACCCTAACCCTAACACTATCCTAGGGCGGATGCTAACCCTAACACTAACACTATCCTAGGGCTGATGCTTACCCTAACCCTAACCCTAACACTCTCCAAGGGCTGATGCTAACCCTAACGTTAACCGTAACACTATCCTAGGGCTGATGCTAACACTAACCCTAACTCTAACACTATCTTAGGGCTGAGGCTAACCCTAACCCTAACACTATCCTACGTCTGATGCTAACCCTAACCCTAACCCTAACACTATCCTAGGGCTGATGCTAACCCTAACCCTAACACTATCCTAGGCCTGATGCTAACCCTAACCCTAACCCTAACACTATCCTAGGGCAGATGCTAACCCTAACGCTAACCCTAACACTATCCTTGAACTGATGCTAACCCTAACCCTAACCCTAACACTATCCTAGGCCTAATGATAACCCTAACCCTAACCCGAACACTATCCTAGGGCGGATGCTAACCCTAACACTAACCCTAACACTATCCTAGGGCTTATGCTAACCCTAACACTAACGCTATCCTAGGGCTGATGCTAACCCTAACCCTAACCCAAACACTCTCCAAGGGCTGATGCTAACCCTAACCCTAACCCTAACACTATCCTAGAGCTGATGCTAACCCTAACCCTAACACTATCCTAGGGCTGATGCTAACCCTAACCCTAACCCTAACACTATCCTACTGCTGATGCTAACCCTAACCCTAACACTATCCTAGGGCTGATGCTAACCCTAACCCTAACCCTAACAGTATCATAGGGCTGATGCTAACCCTAACCCTAACACTATCCTAGGGCTGATGCTAACCCTAACCTTAACCCTAACAGTATCATAGGGCTGTTGCTAACCCTAACCCTAACACTATCCTGGGGCTGATGCTAACCCTAACCCTAACACTAACACTATCCTAGGGCTGATGCTAACCCTAACACTAACACTATCCTAGGGCTGATGCTAACCCTAACCCTACCCCTAACACTATCCTAGGGCTGATGCTAACCCTAACCCTAACGCTAACACTATCCTAGGGCTGATGCTAACCCTAACCCTAACACTATCCTAGGCCTGATGATAACTCTAACCCTAACCCTAACACTATCCTAGGGCTGATGCTAACCCTAACCATAACACTATCCTAGGCCTGATGCTAACCCTAACCCTAACCCTACCACTATCCTAGGGCTGATGCTAACCCTAACCCTAACACTATCCTAGGCCTGATTCTAACCCTAACCCTAACCCTAACACTATCCTAGGGCTGATGCTAACCCTAACCCTAACACTATCCTAGGGCTGATGCTAACCCTAACCCTAACCCTAACACTATCCTAGGGCTGATGCTAACCCTAACCCTAACACTATCCTAGGGCTGATGCTAACCCTAACCCTAACCCTAACACTATCCTAGGGCTGATGCTAAACTTAACCCTAACCCTAACACTATCATAGGGCTGATGCTAACCCTAACTCTAACCCTAACACTATCCTAGAGCTGATGCTAACCCTAACCCTAACACTATCCTAGGCCTGATGATAACCCTACCCCTAACCCTGACACTATCCTAGGGCTGATGCTAACCCTAACCCTAACACTATCCTAGGGCTGATGCTAACCCTAACCCTAACCCTAACACTATGCTAGGCCTGATGCTAACCCTATCCCTAACCCTAACACTCTCCTAGGGCTGAGGCTAACCCTAACCCTAACACTATCCTAGGGCTCATGCTAACCCTAACCCTAACCCAAACACTATCCTAGGGTTGATGGTAACCCTAACCCTAACACTATCCTAGGGCTGAGGCTAACCCTAACACTAACCCTAACACTATCCTTGGGCTGATGCTAACCCTAACCCTAACACTATCCTGGGCCTGATGCTAACCCTAACCCTAACCCTAACACTATCCTAGGGCTGATGCTAACCCTAACCCTAACACTATCCTAGGGCTGATGCTAACCCTAACACTAACACTATCCTAGGCCTGATGCTAACCCTAACCCTAACCCTAACACTATCCTAGGGCTGATGCTAACCCTAACCCTAACACTATCCTAGGGCTGATGCTAACCCTAACCCTAACACTATCCTATGTCTGATGCTCACCCTAACCCTAACCCTAACACTATCCTAGGGCTGATGCTAACCCTAACCCTAACACTATCCTAGGCCTGATGCTAACCCTAACCCTAACCCTAACACTATCCTAGGGCAGATGCTAACCCTAACGCTAACCCTAACACTATCCTTGAACTGATGCTAATCCTAACCCTAACCCTAACACTATCCTAGGCCTGATGATAACCTTAACCCTAACCCTAACACTATCCTAGGGTTTATGTTAACCCTAACCCGAACACTATCCTAGGGCGGATGCTAACCCTAACACTAACCCTAACACTATCCTAGGGCTGATGCTAACCCTAACACTAACACTATCCTAGGGCTGATGCTAACCCTAACCCTAACCCTAACATTATCCTAGGGCTGATGCTAACCCTAACCCTAACTCTAACACTATCTTAGGGCTGAGGCTAACCCTAACACTAACACTATCCTACGGCTGATGCTAACCCTAACCCTAACCCTAACAGTATCCTAGGGCTGATGCTAACCCTAACCCTAACACTATCCTAGGGCTGATGCTAACCCTAACCCTAACCCTAACATTATCCTAGGGCTGATGCTAACCCTAACCCTAACTCTAACACTAACCTAGGGCTGATGCTAACCCTAACCCTAACACTATCCTAGGGCTGATGCTAACCCTAACCCTAACCCTAACAGTATCCTAGGGCTGATGTTAACCCTAACCCTAACACTATCCTAGGGCTGATGCTAACCCTAACCCTAACCCTAACACTATCCTAGGGCTGATGCTAACCCTAACCCTAACACTATCCTAGGGCTGATGCTAACCCTAACCTTAACCCTAACATTATCCCAGGGCTGATGCTAACCCTAACCCTAACACTATCCTAGGGCTGATGCTAACCCTAACCCTAACCCTAACACTATCCTAGGGCTGATGCTAACCCTAACCCTAACCCTAACACTATCCTAGAGCTGATGCTAACCCTAACCCTAACCCTAACCCTAACCCTAATACTATCCTACGGCTGATGCTAACCCTAACCCTAACCCTAACACTATCCTAGGGCTGATGCTAACCCTAACACTAACACTATCCTAGGGCTGATGCTAACCCTAACCCTACCCCTAACACTATCCTAGGGCTGAGGCTAACCCTAACCCTAACATTATCCTACGGCTGATGCTAACCCTAACCCTAACCCTAACACTATCCTAAGGCTGATGGTAACCCTAACACTAACACTATCCTAGGGCTGATGCTAACCCTAACCCTACCCCTAACACTATCCTAGGGCTGATGCTAACCCTAACCCTAACGCTAACACTATCCTAGGGCTGATGCTAACCCTAACACTAACACTAACCTAGGCCTGATGATAACCCTAACCCTAACCCTAACACTATCCTAGGGCTGATGCTAACCCTAACCATAACACTATCCTAGGCCTGATGCTAACCCTAACCCTAACCCTAACACTATCCTAGGGCTGATGCTAACCCTAACCCTAACACTATCCTAGGGCTGATGCTAACCCTAACCCTAAACCTAACACTATCCTAGGGCTGATGCTAACCCTAACCCTAACACTATCATAGGCCTGATGATAACCCTAACCCTAACCCTAACACTATCCTAGGGCTGATGCTAACCCTAACCATAACACTATCCTAGGCCTGATGCTAACCCTAACACTAACCCTAACACTATCCTAGGGCTGATGATAACCCTAACCCTAACACTATCCTAGGGCTGATGCTAACCCTAACCCTAACCCTAACACTATCCTAGGGCTGATGCTAACCCTAACCCTAACACTATCCTAGGCCTGATGATAACCCTAACCCTAACCCTAACACTATCCTAGGGCTGATGCTAACCCTAACCCTAACACTATCCTAGGGCTGATGCTAACCCTAACCCTAACCCTAACACTATCCTAGGGCTGATGCTAACCCTAACGCTAACCCTAAAACTATCCTTGAACTGATGCTAACCCTAACCCTAACCCTAACACTATCCTAGGCCTCATGATAACCCTAACCCTAACCCTAACACTATCCTAGGGCTCATGCTAACCCTAACCCTAACCCAAACACTATCCTAGGGTTGATGCTAACCCTAACCCTAACACTATCCTAGGGCTGATGCTAACCCTAACCCTAACCCTAACACTATCTTTGGGCTGATGCTAACCCTAACCCTAACACTGTCCTGGGCCTGATGCTAACCCTAACCCTAACCCTAACACTATCCTAGGGCTGATGCTAACCCTAACCCTAACACTATCCTTGGGCTGATGCTAACCCTAACCCTAACCCTAACACTATCCAAGGGCAGATGCTAACCCTAACGCTAACCCTAACACTATCCTTGAACTGATGCTAACCCTAACCCTAACCCTAACACTATCCTAGGCCTGATGATAACCCTAACCCTAACCCTAACACTATCCTAGGGTTTATGTTAACCCTAACCCTAACACTATCCTAGGGCTGATGCTAACCCTAACCCTAACCCTAACATTATCCTAGGGCGGATGCTAACCCTAACCCTAACCCTAACACTATCCTAGGGCTGATGCTAACCCTAACACTAACACTATCCTAGGGCTGATGCTAACCCTAACCCTAACCCTAACATTATCCTAGGGCGGATGCTAACCCTAACCCTAACCCTAACACTATCCTAGGGCTCATGCTAACCCTAACACTAACACTATCCTAGGCCTGATGCTAACCCTAACCCTAACCCTAACACTATCCTAGGGCTGATGCTAACCCTAACCCTAACACTATCCTAGGGCGGATGCTAACCCTAACACTAACACTATCCTAGGGCTGATGCTAACCCTAACCCTAACCCTAACACTCTCCAAGGGCTGATGCTAACCCTAACCTTAACCCTAACACTATCCTAGGGCTGATGCTAACACTAACCCTAACTCTAACACTATCTTAGGGCTGAGGCTAACCCTAACCCTAACACTATCCTACGTCTGATGCTAACCCTAACCCTAACCCTAACACTATCCTAGGGCTGATGCTAACCCTAACCCTAACACTATCCTAGGCCTGATGCTAACCCTAACCCTAACCCTAACACTATCCTAGGGCAGATGCTAACCCTAACGCTAACCCTAACACTATCCTTGAACTGATGCTAACCCTAACCCTAACCCTAACACTATCCTAGGCCTAATGATAACCCTAAACCTAACCCTAACACTATCCTAGGGTTTATGTTAACCCTAACCCGAACACTATACTAGGGCGGATGCTAACCCTAACACTAACCCTAACACTATCCTAGGGCTGATGCTAACCCTAACACTAACACTATCCTAGGGCTGATGCTAACCCTAACCCTAACCCAAACACTCTCCAAGGGCTGATGCTAACCCTAACCCTAACACTATCCTAGGGCTGATGCTAACCCTAACACTAACCCTAACACTAACCTTGGGCTGGTGCTAACCCTAACCCTAACCCTAACACTATCCTAGGGCTGATGCTAACCCTAACCCTAACCCTAACACTATCCTAGGGCTGATGCTAACCCTAACCCTAACACTATCCTAGGGCTGATGCTAACCCTAACCCTAACCCTAACATTATCCCAGGGCTGATGCTAACCCTAACCCTAACACTATCCTAGGGCTGATACTAACCCTAACCCTAACCCTAACACTATCCTAGGGCTGATGCTAACCCTAACCCTAACCCTAACACTATCCTAGAGCTGATGCTAACCCTAACCCTAACCCTAACCCTAACCCTAATACTATCCTACGGCTGATGCTAACCCTAACCCTAACCCTAACACTACCCTAGGGCTGATGCTAACCCTAACACTAACACTATCCTAGGGCTGATGCTAACCCTAACCCTACCCCTAACACTATCCTAGGGCTGATGCTAACCCTAACCCTAACGCTAACACTATCCTAGGGCTGATGCTAACCCTAACCCTAACACTATCCTAGGCCTGATGATAACCCTAACCCTAACCCTAACACTATCCTAGGGCTGATGCTAACCCTAACCATAACACTCTCCTAGGCCTGATGCTAACCCTAACCCTAACCCTAACACTATCCTAGGGCTGATGCTAACCGTAACCCTAACACTATCCTAGGCCTGATGCTAACCCTAACCCTAACCCTAACACTATCCTAGGGCTGATGCTAAACTTAACCCTAACCCTAACACTATCCTAGGGCTGATGCTAACCCTAACTCTAACCCTAACACTATCCTAGAGCTGATGCTAACCCTAACCCTAACACTATCCTAGGCCTGATGATAACCCTACCCCTAACCCTGACACTATCCTAGGGCTGATGCTAACCCTAACCCTAACACTATCCTAGGGCTGATGCTAACCCTAACCCTAACCCTAACACTATGCTAGGCCTGATGCTAACCCTATCCCTAACCCTAACACTCTCCTAGGGCTGAGGCTAACCCTAACCCTAACACTATCCTAGGGCTCATGCTAACCCTAACCCTAACCCAAACACTATCCTAGGGTTGATGGTAACCCTAACCCTAACACTATCCTAGGGCTGAGGCTAACCCTAACACTAACCCTAACACTATCCTTGGGCTGATGCTAACCCTAACCCTAACACTATCCTGGGCCTGATGCTAACCCTAACCCTAACCCTAACACTATCCTAGGGCTGATGCTAACCCTAACCCTAACACTATCCTAGGGCTGATGCTAACCCTAACACTAACACTATCCTAGGCCTGATGCTAACCCTAACCCTAACCCTAACACTATCCTAGGGCTGATGCTATCCCTAACCCTAACACTATCCTAGGGCTGATGCTAACCCTAACCCTAACCCTAACACTATCCTAAGGCTGATGGTAACCCTAACACTAACACTATCCTAAGCCTGGTGCTAACCCTAACTCTAACCCTAACACTATCCTAGGGCTGATGCTAACCCTAACCCTAATAATATCCTAGGGCTGATGCTAACACTAACCCTAAACCTATCACTATGCTAGGGCTGATGCTAACCCTAACCCTAACCCTAACACTATCCTAGGGCTGATGCTAACCCTAACCCTAACACTATCCTAGGCCTGATGATAACCCTAACCCTAACCCTAACACTATCCTAGGGCTGATGCTAACCCTAACCCTAACACTATCCTAGGCCTGATGCTAACCCTAACCCTAACCCTAACACTATCCTAGGGCTGATGCTAACCCTAACAGTAACACTATCCTAGGGCTGATGCTAACCCTAACCCTAACCCTAACACTATCCTAGGCCTGATGCTAACCCTAACCCTAACACTATCAAAGGCCTGATGATAACCCTAACCCTAACCCTAACACTATCCTAGGCCTGATGCTAACCCTAACCCTAACCCTAACACTATCCTAGGGCTGATGCTAACCGTAACCCTAACACTATCCTAGGGCTGATGCTAACCCTAACACTAACCCTAACACTATCCTTGAACCGATGCTAACCCTAACCCTAACCCTAACACTATCCTAGGCCTGATGATAACCCTAACCCTAACCCTACCACTATCCTAGGGTTTATGTTAACCCTAACCCTAACACTATCCTAGGGCTGATGCTAACCCTAACCCTAAACCTAACACTATCCTAGGGCGGATGCTAACCCTAACCCTAACCCTAACACTATCCTAGGGCTGATGCTAACCCTAACACTAACACTATCCTAGGGCTGATGCTAACCCTAACCCTAACCCAAACACTCTCCAAGGGCTGATGCTAACCCTAACCCTAACACTATCCTAGGGCTGATGCTAACCCTAACACTAACCCTAACACTAACCTTGGGCTGGTGCTAACCCTAACCCTAACCCTAACACTATCCTAGGGCTGATGCTAACCCTAACCCTAACCCTAACACTATCCTAGGGCTGATGCTAACCCTAACCCTAACACTATCCTAGGGCTGATGCTAACCCTAACCCTAACCCTAACATTATCCCAGGGCTGATGCTAACCCTAACCCTAACACTATCCTAGGGCTGATACTAACCCTAACCCTAACCCTAACACTATCCTAGGGCTGATGCTAACCCTAACCCTAACCCTAACACTATCCTAGAGCTGATGCTAACCCTAACCCTAACCCTAACCCTAACCCTAATACTATCCTACGGCTGATGCTAACCCTAACCCTAACCCTAACACTACCCTAGGGCTGATGCTAACCCTAACACTAACACTATCCTAGGGCTGATGCTAACCCTAACCCTACCCCTAACACTATCCTAGGGCTGATGCTAACCCTAACCCTAACGCTAACACTATCCTAGGGCTGATGCTAACCCTAACCCTAACACTATCCTAGGCCTGATGATAACCCTAACCCTAACCCTAACACTATCCTAGGGCTGATGCTAACCCTAACCATAACACTCTCCTAGGCCTGATGCTAACCCTAACCCTAACCCTAACACTATCCTAGGGCTGATGCTAACCGTAACCCTAACACTATCCTAGGCCTGATGCTAACCCTAACCCTAACCCTAACACTATCCTAGGGCTGATGCTAAACTTAACCCTAACCCTAACACTATCCTAGGGCTGATGCTAACCCTAACTCTAACCCTAACACTATCCTAGAGCTGATGCTAACCCTAACCCTAACACTATCCTAGGCCTGATGATAACCCTACCCCTAACCCTGACACTATCCTAGGGCTGATGCTAACCCTAACCCTAACACTATCCTAGGGCTGATGCTAACCCTAACCCTAACCCTAACACTATGCTAGGCCTGATGCTAACCCTATCCCTAACCCTAACACTCTCCTAGGGCTGAGGCTAACCCTAACCCTAACACTATCCTAGGGCTCATGCTAACCCTAACCCTAACCCAAACACTATCCTAGGGTTGATGGTAACCCTAACCCTAACACTATCCTAGGGCTGAGGCTAACCCTAACACTAACCCTAACACTATCCTTGGGCTGATGCTAACCCTAACCCTAACACTATCCTGGGCCTGATGCTAACCCTAACCCTAACCCTAACACTATCCTAGGGCTGATGCTAACCCTAACCCTAACACTATCCTAGGGCTGATGCTAACCCTAACACTAACACTATCCTAGGCCTGATGCTAACCCTAACCCTAACCCTAACACTATCCTAGGGCTGATGCTATCCCTAACCCTAACACTATCCTAGGGCTGATGCTAACCCTAACCCTAACCCTAACACTATCCTAAGGCTGATGGTAACCCTAACACTAACACTATCCTAAGCCTGGTGCTAACCCTAACTCTAACCCTAACACTATCCTAGGGCTGATGCTAACCCTAACCCTAATAATATCCTAGGGCTGATGCTAACACTAACCCTAAACCTATCACTATGCTAGGGCTGATGCTAACCCTAACCCTAACCCTAACACTATCCTAGGGCTGATGCTAACCCTAACCCTAACACTATCCTAGGCCTGATGATAACCCTAACCCTAACCCTAACAGTATCCTAGGGCTGATGCTAACCCTAACCCTAACACTATCCTACGGCTGATGCTAACCCTAACCCTAACCCTAACACTATCCTAGGGCTGATGCTAACCCTAACAGTAACACTATCCTAGGGCTGATGCTAACCCTAACCCTAACCCTAACACTATCCTAGGCCTGATGCTAACCCTAACCCTAACACTATCAAAGGCCTGATGATAACCCTAACCCTAACCCTAACACTATCCTAGGCCTGATGCTAACCCTAACCCTAACCCTAACACTATCCTAGGGCTGATGCTATCCGTAACCCTAACACTATCCTAGGGCTGATGCTAACCCTAACACTAACCCTAACACTATCCTTGAACCGATGCTAACCCTAACCCTAACCCTAACACTATCCTAGGCCTGATGATAACCCCAACCCTAACCCTACCACTATCCTAGGGTTTATGTTAACCCTAACCCTAACACTATCCTAGGGCTGATGCTAACCCTAACCCTAAACCTAACACTATCCTAGGGCGGATGCTAACCCTAACCCTAACCCTAACACTATCCTAGGGCTGATGCTAACCCTAACACTAACACTATCCTAGGGCTGATGCTAACCCTAATCCTAACCCAAACACTCTCCAAGGGCTGATGCTAACCCTAACCCTAACCCTAACACTATCCTAGGGCTGATGCTAACCCTAACCCTAACACTATCCTAGGGTTGATGCTAACCCTAACCCTAACCCTAACACTATCCTACTGCTGATGCTAACCCTAACCCTAACACTATCCTAGGGCTGATGCTAACCCTAACACTAACCCTAACACTAACCTAGGGCTGATGCTAACCCTAACCCTAACACTATCCTAGGGCTGATGCTAACCCTAACCCTAACCCTAACAGTATCCTAGGGCTGATGCTAACCCTAACCCTAACACTATCCTAGGCCTGATGATAACCCTACCCCTAACCCTGACACTATCCTAGGGCTGATGCTAACCCTAACCCTAACACAGTCCTAGGGCTGATGCTAACCCTAACCCTAACCCTAACACTATGCTAGGCCTGATGCTAACCCTATCCCTAACCCTAACACTATCCTACTGCTGATGCTAACCCTAACCCTAACACTATCCTAGGGCTCATGCTAACCCTAACCCTAACCCTAACACTATCCTAGGGCTGATGCTAACCCTAACCCTAACACTATCCTAGGGCTGATGCTAACCCTAACACTAACACTATCCTAGGCCTGATGCTAACCCTAACCCTAACCCTAACACTATCCTAGGGCTGATGCTAACCCTAACCCTAACACTATCCTAGGGCTGATGCTAACCCTAACCCTAACCCTAACACTATCCTAAGGCTGATGGTAACCCTAACACTAACACTATCCTAGGGCTGATGCTAACCCTAACCCTAACCTTAACACTATCCTAGGCCTGATGCTAACCCTAACCCTAACACTATCAAAGGCCTGATGATAACCCTAACCCTAACCCTAACACTATCCTAGGCCTGATGGTAACCCTAACCCTAACCCTAACACTATCCTAGGGCTGATGCTAACCGTAACCCTAACACTATCCTAGGGCTGATGCTAACCCTAACACTAACCCTAACACTATCCTTGAACCGATGCTAACCCTAACCCTAACCCTAACACTATCCTAGGCCTGATGATAACCCTAACCCTAACCCTACCACTATCCTAGGGTTTATGTTAACCCTAACCCTAACACTATCCTAGGGCTGATGCTAACCCTAACGCTAAACCTAACACTATCCTAGGGCGGATGCTAACCCTAACCCTAACCCTAACACTATCCTAGGGCTGATGCTAACCCTAACCCTAACACTATCCTAGGGTTGATGCTAACCCTAACCCTAACCCTAACACTATCCTACTGCTGATGCTAACCCTAACCCTAACACTATACTAGGGCTGATGCTAACCCTAACACTAACCCTAACACTAACCTAGGGCTGATGCTAACCCTAACCCTAACACTATCCTAGGGCTGATGCTAACCCTAACCCTAACCCTAACAGTATCCTAGGGCTGATGCTAACCCTAACCCTAACACTATCCTAGGGCTGATGCTAACCCTAACCCTAACCCTAACACTATCCTAGGGCTGATGCTAACCCTAACCCTAACACTATCCTAGGGCTGATGCTAAACCTAACCCTAACCCTAACATTATCCCAGGGCTGATGCTAACCCTAACCCTAACACTATCCTAGGGCTGATACTAACCCTAACCCTAACCCTAACACTATCCTAGGGCTGATGCTAACCCTAACCCTAACCCTAACACTATCCTAGAGCTGATGCTAACCCTAACCCAAACCCTAACCCTAACCCTAACACTATCCTACGGCTGATGCTAACCCTAACCCTAACCCTAACACTATCCTAGGGCTGATGCTAACCCTAACACTAGCACTATCCGAGGGCTGATGCTAACCCTAACCCTACCCCTAACACTATCCTAGGGCTGATGCTAACCCTAACCCTAACGCTAACACTATCCTAGCGCTGATGCTAACCCTAACACTAACACTATCCTAGGCCTGATGATAACCCTAACCCTAACCCTAACACTATCCTAGGGCTGATGCTAACCCTAACCATAACACTATCCTAGGCCTGATGCTAACCCTAACCCTAACCCTAACACTATCCTAGGGCTGATGCTAACCCTAACCCTAACACTATCCTAGGGCTGATGCTAACCCTAACCCTAACCCTAACACTATCCTAGGGCTGATGCTAACCCTAACCCTAACACTATCATAGGCCTGATGATAACCCTAACCCTAACCCTAACACTATCCTAGGGCTGATGCTAACCCTAACCCTAACACTATCCTAGGCCTGATGCTAACCCTAACCCTAACCCTAACACTATCCTAGGGCTGATGCTAACCCTAACCCTAACACTATCCTAGGGCTGATGCTAACCCTAACCCTAACCCTAACACTATCCTAGGGCTGATGCTAACCCTAAACCTAACACTATCCTAGGCCTGATGATAACCCTAACCCTAACCCTAACACTATCCTAGGGCTGATGCTAACCCTAACCCTAACACTATCCTAGGGCGGATGCTAACCCTAACCCTAACCCTAACACTATCCTAGGGCTGATGCTAACCCTAACGCTAACCCTAAAACTATCCTTGAACTGATGCTAACCCTAACCCTAACCCTAACACTATCCTAGGCCTCATGATAACCCTAACCCTAACCCTAACAGTATCCTAGGGTTTATGTTTTCCCTAACCCTAACACTATCCTAGGGCTGATGCTAACCCTAACCCTACCACTATCCTTGGCCTTATGCTAAACCTAACCCTAACACTAACACTATCCTAGGGCTGATGCTAACCCTAATCCTAACACTATCCTAGGGCTGATGCTAACCCTAACCCTAACCCTAACACTATCCTAGGGCTGATGCTAATCCTAACGCTAACCCTAACACTATCCTTCAACTAATGCTAACCCTAACCCTAACCCTAACACTATCCTAGGCCTGATGATAACCCTAACCCTAACCCTAACACTATCCTAGGGTTTATGTTAACCCTAACCCTAACACTATCCTAGGGCTGATGCGAACCCTAACCCTAACCCTAACACTATCCTAGGGCTGATGCTAACCCTAACCCTAACTCTAACACTATCTAAGGGCTGAGGCTAACCCTAATCCTAACACTATCCTACGGCTGATGCTAACCCTAACCTTAACCCTAACACTATCCTAGGGCTGATGCTAACCCTAACCCTAACATTATCCTAGGCCTGATGATAACCCTAACCCTAACCCTAACACTATCCTAGGGTTTATGTTAACCCTAACCCTAACACTATCCTAGGGCTGATGCGAACCCAAACCCTAACCCTAACACTATCCTAGGGCTGATGCTAACCCTAACCCTAACTCTAACACTATCTAAGGGCTGAGGCTAACCCTAATCCTAACACTATCCTACGGCTGATGCTAACCCTAACCTTAACCCTAACACTATCCTAGGGCTGATGCTAACCCTAACCCTAACACTATCCTAGGCCTGATGCTAACCCTAACCCTAACCCTAACACTATCCTAGGCCTGATGGTAACCCTAACCCTAACCCTAACACTATCCTAGGGCTGATGCTAACCGTAACCCTAACACTATCCTAGGGCTGATGCTAACCCTAACACTAACCCTAACACTATCCTTGAACCGATGCTAACCCTAACCCTAACCCTAACACTATCCTAGGCCTGATGATAACCCTAACCCTAACCCTACCACTATCCTAGGGTTTATGTTAACCCTAACCCTAACACTATCCTAGGGCTGATGCTAACCCTAACGCTAAACCTAACACTATCCTAGGGCGGATGCTAACCCTAACCCTAACCCTAACACTATCCTAGGGCTGATGCTAACCCTAACCCTAACACTATCCTAGGGTTGATGCTAACCCTAACCCTAACCCTAACACTATCCTACTGCTGATGCTAACCCTAACCCTAACACTATACTAGGGCTGATGCTAACCCTAACACTAACCCTAACACTAACCTAGGGCTGATGCTAACCCTAACCCTAACACTATCCTAGGGCTGATGCTAACCCTAACCCTAACCCTAACAGTATCCTAGGGCTGATGCTAACCCTAACCCTAACACTATCCTAGGGCTGATGCTAACCCTAACCCTAACCCTAACACTATCCTAGGGCTGATGCTAACCCTAACCCTAACACTATCCTAGGGCTGATGCTAAACCTAACCCTAACCCTAACATTATCCCAGGGCTGATGCTAACCCTAACCCTAACACTATCCTAGGGCTGATACTAACCCTAACCCTAACCCTAACACTATCCTAGGGCTGATGCTAACCCTAACCCTAACCCTAACACTATCCTAGAGCTGATGCTAACCCTAACCCAAACCCTAACCCTAACCCTAACACTATCCTACGGCTGATGCTAACCCTAACCCTAACCCTAACACTATCCTAGGGCTGATGCTAACCCTAACACTAGCACTATCCGAGGGCTGATGCTAACCCTAACCCTACCCCTAACACTATCCTAGGGCTGATGCTAACCCTAACCCTAACGCTAACACTATCCTAGCGCTGATGCTAACCCTAACACTAACACTATCCTAGGCCTGATGATAACCCTAACCCTAACCCTAACACTATCCTAGGGCTGATGCTAACCCTAACCATAACACTATCCTAGGCCTGATGCTAACCCTAACCCTAACCCTAACACTATCCTAGGGCTGATGCTAACCCTAACCCTAACACTATCCTAGGGCTGATGCTAACCCTAACCCTAACCCTAACACTATCCTAGGGCTGATGCTAACCCTAACCCTAACACTATCATAGGCCTGATGATAACCCTAACCCTAACCCTAACACTATCCTAGGGCTGATGCTAACCCTAACCCTAACACTATCCTAGGCCTGATGCTAACCCTAACCCTAACCCTAACACTATCCTAGGGCTGATGCTAACCCTAACCCTAACACTATCCTAGGGCTGATGCTAACCCTAACCCTAACCCTAACACTATCCTAGGGCTGATGCTAACCCTAAACCTAACACTATCCTAGGCCTGATGATAACCCTAACCCTAACCCTAACACTATCCTAGGGCTGATGCTAACCCTAACCCTAACACTATCCTAGGGCGGATGCTAACCCTAACCCTAACCCTAACACTATCCTAGGGCTGATGCTAACCCTAACGCTAACCCTAAAACTATCCTTGAACTGATGCTAACCCTAACCCTAACCCTAACACTATCCTAGGCCTCATGATAACCCTAACCCTAACCCTAACAGTATCCTAGGGTTTATGTTTTCCCTAACCCTAACACTATCCTAGGGCTGATGCTAACCCTAACCCTACCACTATCCTTGGCCTTATGCTAACCCTAACCCTAACACTAACACTATCCTAGGGCTGATGCTAACCCTAATCCTAACACTATCCTAGGGCTGATGCTAACCCTAACCCTAACCCTAACACTATCCTAGGGCTGATGCTAATCCTAACGCTAACCCTAACACTATCCTTCAACTAATGCTAACCCTAACCCTAACCCTAACACTATCCTAGGCCTGATGATAACCCTAACCCTAACCCTAACACTATCCTAGGGTTTATGTTAACCCTAACCCTAACACTATCCTAGGGCTGATGCGAACCCTAACCCTAACCCTAACACTATCCTAGGGCTGATGCTAACCCTAACCCTAACTCTAACACTATCTAAGGGCTGAGGCTAACCCTAATCCTAACACTATCCTACGGCTGATGCTAACCCTAACCTTAACCCTAACACTATCCTAGGGCTGATGCTAACCCTAACCCTAACATTATCCTAGGCCTGATGATAACCCTAACCCTAACCCTAACACTATCCTAGGGTTTATGTTAACCCTAACCCTAACACTATCCTAGGGCTGATGCGAACCCAAACCCTAACCCTAACACTATCCTAGGGCTGATGCTAACCCTAACCCTAACTCTAACACTATCTAAGGGCTGAGGCTAACCCTAATCCTAACACTATCCTACGGCTGATGCTAACCCTAACCTTAACCCTAACACTATCCTAGGGCTGATGCTAACCCTAACCCTAACACTATCCTAGGCCTGATGCTAACCCTAACCCTAACCCTAACACTATCCTAGGCCTGATGCTAACCCTAACCCTAACCCTAACACTATCCTAGGGCTGATGCTAACCGTAACCCTAACACTATCCTAGGGCTGATGCTAACCCTAACACTAACCCTAACACTATCCTTGAACCGATGCTAACCCTAACCCTAACCCTAACACTATCCTAGGCCTGATGATAACCCTAACCCTAACCCTACCACTATCCTAGGGTTTATGTTAACCCTAACCCTAACACTATCCTAGGGCTGATGCTAACCCTAACCCTAAACCTAACACTATCCTAGGGCGGATGCTAACCCTAACCCTAACCCTAACACTATCCTAGGGCTGATGCTAACCCTAACACTAACACTATCCTAGGGCTGATGCTAACCCTAACCCTAACCCAAACACTCTCCAAGGGCTGATGCTAACCCTAACCCTAACCCTAACACTATCCTAGGGCTGATGCTAACCCTAACCCTAACACTATCCTAGGGTTGATGCTAACCCTAACCCTAACCCTAACACTATCCTACTGCTGATGCTAACCCTAACCCTAACACTATCCTAGGGCTAATGCTAACCCTAACACTAACCCTAACACTAACCTAGGGCTGATGCTAACCCTAACCCTAACACTATCCTAGGGCTGATGCTAACCCTAACCCTAACCCTAACAGTATCCTAGGGCTGATGCTAACCCTAACCCTAACACTATCCTAGGGCTGATGCTAACCTTAACCCTAACCCTAACACTATCCTAGGGCTGATGCTAACCCTAACCCTAACACTATCCTAGGGCTGATGCTAAACCTAACCCTAACCCTAACATTATCCCAGGGCTGATGCTAACCCTAACCCTAACACTATCCTAGGGCTGATACTAACCCTAACCCTAACCCTAACACTATCCTAGGGCTGATGCTAACCCTAACCCTAACCCTAACACTATCCTAGAGCTGATGCTAACCCTAACCCTAACCCTAACCCTAACCCTAACACTATCCTACGGCTGATGCTAACCCTAACCCTAACCCTAACACTATCCTAGGGCTGATGCTAACCCTAACACTAGCACTATCCGAGGGCTGATGCTAACCCTAACCCTACCCCTAACACTATCCTAGGGCTGATGCTAACCCTAACCCTAACGCTAACACTATCCTAGGGCTGATGCTAACCCTAACCCTAACACTATCCTAGGCCTGATGATAACCCTAACCCTAACCCTAACACTATCCTAGGGCTGATGCTAACCCTAACCATAACACTATCCTAGGCCTGATGCTAACCCTAACCCTAACCCTAACACTATCCTAGGGCTGATGCTAACCCTAACCCTAACACTATCCTAGGGCTGATGCTAACCCTAACCCTAACCCTAACACTATCCTAGGGCTGATGCTAACCCTAACCCTAACACTATCATAGGCCTGATGATAACCCTAACCCTAACCCTAACACTATCCTAGGGCTGATGCTAACCCTAACCCTAACACTATCCTAGGCCTGATGCTAACCCTAACCCTAACCCTAACACTATCCTAGGGCTGATGCTAACCCTAACCCTAACACTATCCTAGGGCTGATGCTAACCCTAACCCTAACCCTAACACTATCCTAGGGCTGATGCTAACCCTAACCCTAACACTATCCTAGGCCTGATGATAACCCTAACCCTAACCCTAACACTATCCTAGGGCTGATGCTAACCCTAACCCTAACACTATCCTAGGGCTGATGCTTACCCTAACCCTAACCCTAACACTATCCTAGGGCTGATGCTAACCCTAACGCTAACCCTAAAACTATCCTTGAACTGATGCTAACCCTAACCCTAACCCTAACACTATCCTAGGCCTCATGATAACCCTAACCCTAACCCTAACAGTATCCTAGGGTTTATGTTTTCCCTAACCCTAACACTATCCTAGGGCTGATGCTAACCCTAACCCTACCACTATCCTGGGCCTTATGCTAACCCTAACCCTAACACTAACACTATCCTAGGGCTGATGCTAACCCTAATCCTAACACTATCCTAGGGCTGATGCTAACCCTAACCCTAACCCTAACACTATCCTAGGGCTGATGCTAATCCTAACGCTAACCCTAACACTATCCTTCAACTAATGCTAACCCTAACCCTAACCCTAACACTATCCTAGGCCTGATGATAACCCTAACCCTAACCCTAACACTATCCTAGGGTTTATGTTAACCCAAACCCTAACACTATCCTAGGGCTGATGCGAACCCTAACCCTAACCCTAACACTATCCTAGGGCTGATGCTAACCCTAACCCTAACTCTAACACTATCTAAGGGCTGAGGCTAACCCTAATCCTAACACTATCCTACGGCTGATGCTAACCCTAACCTTAACCCTAACACTATCCTAGGGCTGATGCTAACCCTAACCCTAACACTATCCTAGGCCTGATGCTAACCCTAACCCTAACCCTAACACTATCCTAGGGCTGATGCTAACCCTAACCCTAACACTATCCTAGGGCTGATGCTAACCCTAACCCTAACCCTAACACTATCCTAGGGCTGATGCTAACCCTAACCCTAACACTATCCTAGGGCTGATGCTACCCCTAACCGTAACCCTAACACTATCCTAGGGCTGATGCTAAACTTAACCCTAACCCTAACACTATCCTAGGGCTGATTCTAACCGTAACCCTAACACTATCCTAGGCCTGATGCTAACCCTAACCCTTACCCTAACACTATCCTAGGGCTGATGCTAACCCTAACTCTAACCCTAACACTATCCTAGAGCTGATGCTAACCCTATCCCTAACACTATCCTAGGCCTGATGATAACCCTAACCCTAACCCTGACACTATCCTAGGGCTCATGATAACCCTAACCCTAACACTATCCTAGGGCTGATGCTAACCCTAACCCTAACCCTAACACTATGCTAGGCCTGATGCTAACCCTATCCCTAACCCTAACACTCTCCTAGGGCTGAGGCTAACCCTAACCCTAACACTATCCTAGGGCTCATGCTAACCCTAACCCTAACCCAAACACTATCCTAGGGTTGATGCTAACCCTAACCCTAACACTATCCTAGGGCTGATGCTAACCCTAACCCTAACCCTAACACTATCCTTGGGCTGATGCGAACCCTAACCCTAACACTATCCTGGGCCTGATGCTAACCCTAACCCTAACCCTAACACTATCCTAGGGCTGATGCTAACCCTAACCCTAACCCTAACACTATCCTAGAGCTGATGCTAACCCTAACCCTAACCCTAACCCTAACGCTAATACTATCCTACGGCTGATGCTAACCCTAACCCTAACCCTAACACTATCCTAGGGCTGATGCTAACCCTAACACTAACACTATCCTAGGGCTGATGCTAACCCTAACCCTACCCCTAACACTATCCTAGGGCTGATGCTAACCCTAACCCTAACGCTAACACTATCCTAGGGCTGATGCTAACCCTAACCCTAACACTAACCTAGGCCTGATGATAACCCTAACCCTAACCCTAACACTATCCTAGGGCTGATGCTAACCCTAACCATAACACTATCCTAGGCCTGATGCTAACCCTAACCCTAACACTATCCTAGGGCTGATGCTAACCCTAACCCTAACACTATCCTAGGGCTGATGCTAACCCTAACCCTAAACCTAACACTATCCTAGGGCTGATGCTAACCCTAACCCTAACACTATCATAGGCCTGATGATAACCCTAACCCTAACCCTAACACTATCCTAGGGCTGATGCTAACCCTAACCCTAACACTATCCTAGGCCTGATGCTAACCCTAACCCTAACCCTAACACTATCCTAGGGCTGATGCTAACCCTAACCCTAACACTATCCTAGGGCTGATGCTAACCCTAACCCTAACCCTAACACTATCCTAGGGCTGATGCTAACCCTAACCCTAACACTATCCTAGGCCTGATGATAACCCTAACCCTAACCCTAACACTATCCTAGGGATGATGCTAACCCTAACCCTAACCCTAACACTATCGTAGGGCTGATGCTAACCCTAACGCTAACCCTAAAACTATCCTTGAACTGATGCTAACCCTAACCCTAACCCTAACACTATCCTAGGCCTCATGATAACCCTAACCCTAACCCTAACACTATCCTAGGGTTTATGTTAACCCTAACCCTAACACTATCCTAGGGCTGATGCTAACCCTAACCCTACCACTATCCTGGGCCTGATGCTAACCCTAACCCTAACACTAACACTATCCTAGGGCTGATGCTAACCCTAATCCTAACACTATCCTAGGGCTGATGCTAACCCTAACCCTAACCCTAACACTATCCTAGGGCTGATGCTAATCCTAACGCTAACCCTAACACTATCCTTCAACTAATGCTAACCCTAACCCTAACCCTAACACTATCCTAGGCCTGATGATAACCCTAACCCTAACCGTAACACTTTCCTAGGGTTTATGTTAACCCTAACCCTAACACTATCCTAGGGCTGATGCGAACCCTAACCCTAACCCTAACACTATCCTAGGACTGATGCTAACCCTAACCCTATCTCTAACACTATCTAAGGGCTGAGGATAACCCTAATCCTAACACTATCCTACGGCTGATGCTAACCCTACCCTTAACCCTATCACTATCCTAGGGCTGATGCTAACCCTAACCCTAACACTATCCTAGGCCTGATGCTAACCCTAACCCTAACCCTAACACTATCCTAGGGCTGATGCTAACCCTAACCCTAACGCTATCCTAGGGCTGATGCTAACCCTAACCCTAACCCTAACACTATCCTAGGGCTGATGCTAACCCTAACCCTAACACTATCCTAGGGCTGATGCTAACCCTAACCCTAACCCTAACACTATCCTAGGGCTGATGCTAAACTTAACCCTAACCCTAACACTATCCTAGGGCTGATTCTAACCGTAACCCTAACACTATCCTAGGCCTGATGCTAACCCTAACCCTTACCCTAACACTATCCTAGGGCTGATGCTAACCCTAACTCTAACCCTAACACTATCCTAGAGCTGATGCTAACCCTAACACTAACACTATCCTAGGCTTGATGATAACCCTAACCCTAACCCTGACACTATCCTAGGGCTGATGCTAACCCTAACCCTAACACTATCCTAGGGCTGATGCTAACCATAACCCTAACCATAACACTATGCTAGGCCTGATGCTAACCCTATCCCTAACCCTAACACTCTCCTAGGGCTGAGGCTAACCCTAACCCTAACACTATCATAGTGCTCATGCTAACCCTAACCCTAACCCAAAAACTATCCTAGGGTTGATGCTAACCCTAACCCTAACACTATCCTAGGGCTGATGCTAACCCTAACCCTAACCCTAACACTATCTTTGGGCTGATGCTAACCCTAACCCTAACACTGTCCTGGGCCTGATGCTAACCCTAACCCTAACCCTAACACTATCCTAGGGCTGATGCCAACCCTAACCCTAACACTATCCTTGGGCTGATGCTAACCCTAACCCTAACCCTAACACTATCCAAGGGCAGATGCTAACCCTAACGCTAACCCTAACACTATCCTTGAACTGATGCTAACCCTAACCCTAACCCTAACACTATCCTAGGCCTGATGATAACCCTAACCCTAACCCTAACAGTATCCTAGGGTTTATGTTAACCCTAACCCTAACACTATCCTAGGGCTGATGCTAACCCTAACCGTAACCCTAACATTATCCTAGGGCGGATGCTAACCCTAACCCTAACCCTAACACTATCCTAGGGCTGATGCTAACCCTAACACTAACACTATCCTAGGGCTGATGCTAACCCTAACCCTAACCATAACATTATCCTAGGGCGGATGCTAACCCTAACCCTAACCCTAACACTATCCTAGGGCTGATGCTAACCCTAACACTAACACTATCCTAGGCCTGATGCTAACCCTAACCCTAACCCTAACACTATCCTAGGGCTGATGCTAACCCTAACCCTAACACTATCCTAGGGCGGATGCTAACCCTAACACTAACACTATCCTAGGGCTGATGCTAACCCTAACCCTAACCCTAACACTCTCCAAGGGCTGATGCTAACCCTAACCTTAACCCTAACACTATCCTAGGGCTGATGCTAACACTAACCCTAACTCTAACACTATCCTAAGGCTGATGCTAACCCTAACCCTAACACTATCATAGGCCTGATGATAACCCTAACCCTAACCCTAACACTATCCTAGGGCTGATGTTAACCCTAACCCTAACACTATCCTAGGCCTGATGCTAACCCTAACCCTAACCCTAACACTATCCTAGGGATGATGCTAACCCTAACCCTAACACTATCCTAGGGCTGATGCTAACCCTAACCCTACCCCTAACACTATCCTAGGGCTGATGCTAACCCTAACCCTAACGCTAACACTATCCTAGGGCTGATGCTAACCCTAACCCTAACACTAACCTAGGCCTGATGATAACCCTAACCCTAACCCTAACACTATCCTAGGGCTGATGCTAACCCTAACCATAACACTATCCTAGGCCTGATGCTAACCCTAACCCTAACACTATCCTAGGGCTGATGCTAACCCTAACCCTAACACTATCCTAGGGCTGATGCTAACCCTAACCCTAAACCTAACACTATCCTAGGGCTGATGCTAACCCTAACCCTAACACTATCATAGGCCTGATGATAACCCTAACCCTAACCCTAACACTATCCTAGGGCTGATGCTAACCCTAACCCTAACACTATCCTAGGCCTGATGCTAACCCTAACCCTAACCCTAACACTATCCTAGGGCTGATGCTAACCCTAACCCTAACACTATCCTAGGGCTGATGCTAACCCTAACCCTAACCCTAACACTATCCTAGGGCTGATGCTAACCCTAACCCTAACACTATCCTAGGCCTGATGATAACCCTAACCCTAACCCTAACACTATCCTAGGGATGATGCTAACCCTAACCCTAACCCTAACACTATCGTAGGGCTGATGCTAACCCTAACGCTAACCCTAAAACTATCCTTGAACTGATGCTAACCCTAACCCTAACCCTAACACTATCCTAGGCCTCATGATAACCCTAACCCTAACCCTAACACTATCCTAGGGTTTATGTTAACCCTAACCCTAACACTATCCTAGGGCTGATGCTAACCCTAACCCTACCACTATCCTGGGCCTGATGCTAACCCTAACCCTAACACTAACACTATCCTAGGGCTGATGCTAACCCTAATCCTAACACTATCCTAGGGCTGATGCTAACCCTAACCCTAACCCTAACACTATCCTAGGGCTGATGCTAATCCTAACGCTAACCCTAACACTATCCTTCAACTAATGCTAACCCTAACCCTAACCCTAACACTATCCTAGGCCTGATGATAACCCTAACCCTAACCGTAACACTTTCCTAGGGTTTATGTTAACCCTAACCCTAACACTATCCTAGGGCTGATGCGAACCCTAACCCTAACCCTAACACTATCCTAGGACTGATGCTAACCCTAACCCTATCTCTAACACTATCTAAGGGCTGAGGATAACCCTAATCCTAACACTATCCTACGGCTGATGCTAACCCTACCCTTAACCCTATCACTATCCTAGGGCTGATGCTAACCCTAACCCTAACACTATCCTAGGCCTGATGCTAACCCTAACCCTAACCCTAACACTATCCTAGGGCTGATGCTAACCCTAACCCTAACACTATCCTAGGGCTGATGCTAACCCTAACCCTAACCCTAACACTATCCTAGGGCTGATGCTAACCCTAACCCTAACACTATCCTAGGGCTGATGCTAACCCTAACCCTAACCCTAACACTATCCTAGGGCTGATGCTAAACTTAACCCTAACCCTAACACTATCCTAGGGCTGATTCTAACCGTAACCCTAACACTATCCTAGGCCTGATGCTAACCCTAACCCTTACCCTAACACTATCCTAGGGCTGATGCTAACCCTAACTCTAACCCTAACACTATCCTAGAGCTGATGCTAACCCTAACACTAACACTATCCTAGGCTTGATGATAACCCTAACCCTAACCCTGACACTATCCTAGGGCTGATGCTAACCCTAACCCTAACACTATCCTAGGGCTGATGCTAACCATAACCCTAACCATAACACTATGCTAGGCCTGATGCTAACCCTATCCCTAACCCTAACACTCTCCTAGGGCTGAGGCTAACCCTAACCCTAACACTATCATAGTGCTCATGCTAACCCTAACCCTAACCCAAAAACTATCCTAGGGTTGATGCTAACCCTAACCCTAACACTATCCTAGGGCTGATGCTAACCCTAACCCTAACCCTAACACTATCTTTGGGCTGATGCTAACCCTAACCCTAACACTGTCCTGGGCCTGATGCTAACCCTAACCCTAACCCTAACACTATCCTAGGGCTGATGCCAACCCTAACCCTAACACTATCCTTGGGCTGATGCTAACCCTAACCCTAACCCTAACACTATCCAAGGGCAGATGCTAACCCTAACGCTAACCCTAACACTATCCTTGAACTGATGCTAACCCTAACCCTAACCCTAACACTATCCTAGGCCTGATGATAACCCTAACCCTAACCCTAACAGTATCCTAGGGTTTATGTTAACCCTAACCCTAACACTATCCTAGGGCTGATGCTAACCCTAACCGTAACCCTAACATTATCCTAGGGCGGATGCTAACCCTAACCCTAACCCTAACACTATCCTAGGGCTGATGCTAACCCTAACACTAACACTATCCTAGGGCTGATGCTAACCCTAACCCTAACCATAACATTATCCTAGGGCGGATGCTAACCCTAACCCTAACCCTAACACTATCCTAGGGCTGATGCTAACCCTAACACTAACACTATCCTAGGCCTGATGCTAACCCTAACCCTAACCCTAACACTATCCTAGGGCTGATGCTAACCCTAACCCTAACACTATCCTAGGGCGGATGCTAACCCTAACACTAACACTATCCTAGGGCTGATGCTAACCCTAACCCTAACCCTAACACTCTCCAAGGGCTGATGCTAACCCTAACCTTAACCCTAACACTATCCTAGGGCTGATGCTAACACTAACCCTAACTCTAACACTATCCTAAGGCTGATGCTAACCCTAACCCTAACACTATCATAGGCCTGATGATAACCCTAACCCTAACCCTAACACTATCCTAGGGCTGATGTTAACCCTAACCCTAACACTATCCTAGGCCTGATGCTAACCCTAACCCTAACCCTAACACTATCCTAGGGATGATGCTAACCCTAACCCTAACACTATCCTAGGGCTGATGCTAACCCTAACCCTAACCCTAACACTATCCTAGGGCTGATGCTAACCCTAACCCTAACACTATCCTAGGCCTGATGCTAACCCTAACCCTAACCCTAACACTATCCTAGGGCTGATGCTAACCCTAACCCTAACACTATCCTAGGGCTGATGCTAACCCTAACCCTAATCCTAACACTATCCTAGGGCTGATGCTAACCCTAACCCTAACCCTAACACTATCCTAGGGCTGATGCTAATCCTAACGCTAACCCTAACACTATCCTTCAACTAATGCTAACCCTAACCCTAACCCTAACACTATCCTAGGCCTGATGATAACCCTAACCCTAACCCTAACACTTTCCTAGGGTTTATGTTAACCCTAACCCTAACACTATCCTAGGGCTGATGCGAACCCTAACCCTAACCCTAACACTATCCTAGGACTGATGCTAACCCTAACCCTAACTCTAACACTATCTAAGGGCTGAGGATAACCCTAATCCTAACACTATCCTACGGCTGATGCTAACCCTACCCTTAACCCTATCACTATCCTAGGGCTGATGCTAACCCTAACCCTAACACTATCCTAGGCCTGATGCTAACCCTAACCCTAACCCTAACACTATCCTAGGGCTGATGCTAACCCTAACCCTAACACTATCCTAGGGCTGATGCTAACCCTAACCCTAACCCTAACACTATCCTAGGGCTGATGCTAACCCTAACCCTAACACTATCCTAGGGCTGATGCTAACCCTAACCCTAACCCTAACACTATCCTAGGGCTGATGCTAAACTTAACCCTAACCCTAACACTATCCTAGGGCTGATTCTAACCGTAACCCTAACACTATCCTAGGCCTGATGCTAACCCTAACCCTTACCCTAACACTATCCTAGGGCTGATGCTAACCCTAACTCTAACCCTAACACTATCCTAGGGCTGATGCTAACCCTAACACTAACACTATCCTAGGGCTGATGCTAACCCTAACCCTAACCCTAACATTATCCTAGGGCGGATGCTAACCCTAACCCTAACCCTAACACTATCCTAGGGCTGATGCTAACCCTAACACTAACACTATCCTAGGCGTGATGCTAACCCTAACCCTAACCCTAACACTATCCTAGGGCTGATGCTAACCCTAACCCTAACACTATCCTAGGGCGGATGCTAACCCTAACACTAACACTATCCTAGGGCTGATGCTAACCCTAACCCTAACCCTAACACTCTACAAGGGCTGATGCTAACCCTAACCTTAACCCTAACACTATCCTAGGGCTGATGCTAACACTAACCCTAACTCTAACACTATCTTAGGGCTGAGGCTAACCCTAACCCTAACACTATCTTACGTCTGATGCTAACCCTAACCCTAACCCTAACACTATCCTAGGGCTGATGCTAACCCTAACCCTAACACTATCCTAGGCCTGATGCTAACCCTAACCCTAACCCTAACACTATCCTAGGGCAGATGCTAACCCTAACGCTAACCCTAACACTATCCTTGAACTGATGCTAACCCTAACCCTAACCCTAACACTATCCTAGGCCTAATGATAACCCTAAACCTATCCCTAACACTATCCTAGGGTTTATGTTAACCCTAACCCGAACACTATCCTAGGGCGGATGCTAACACTAACACTAACCCTAACACTATCCTAGGGCTGATGCTAACCCTAACCCTAACGCTAACACTATCCTAGGGCTGATGCTAACCCTAACCCTAACACTATCCTAGGCCTGATGATAACCCTAACCCTAACCCTAACACTATCCTAGGGCTGATGCTAACCCTAACCATAACACTATCCTAGGCCTGATGCTAACCCTAACCCTAACCCTAACACTATCCTAGGGCTGATGCTAACCCTAACCCTAACACTATCCTAGGGCTGATGCTAACCCTAACCCTAACCCTAACACTATCCTAGGGCTGATGCTAACCCTAACCCTAACACTATCATAGGCCTGATGATAACCCTAACCCTAACCCTAACACTATCCTAGGGCTGATGCTAACCCTAACCCTAACACTATCCTAGGCCTGATGCTAACCCTAACCCTAACCCTAACACTATCCTAGGGCTGATGCTAACCCTAACCCTAACACTATCCTAGGGCTGATGCTAACCCTAACCCTAACCCTAACACTATCCTAGGGCTGATGCTAACCCTAACCCTAACACTATCCTAGGGCTGATGCTAACCCTAACCCTAACCCTAACACTATCCTAGGGCTGATGCTAACCCTAACGCTAACCCTAAAACTATCCTTGAACTGATGCTAACCCTAACCCTAACCCTAACACTATCCTAGGCCTCATGATAACCCTAACCCCAACCCTAACACTATCCTAGGGTTTATGTTTTCCCTAACCCTAACACTATCCTAGGGCTGATGCTAACTCTAACCCTACCACTATCCTGGGCCTGATGCTAACCCTAACCCTAACACTAACACTATCCTAGGGCTGATGCTAACCCTAATCCTAACACTATCCTAGGGCTGATGCTAACCCTAACCCTAACCCTAACACTATCCTAGGGCTGATGCTAATCCTAACGCTAACCCTAACACTATCCTTCAACTAATGCTAACCCTAACCCTAACCCTAACACTATCCTAGGCCTGATGATAACCCTAACCCTAACCCTAACACTATCCTAGGGTTTATGTTAACCCTAACCCTAACACTATCCTAGGGCTGATGCGAACCCTAACCCTAACCCTAACACTATCCTAGGGCTGATGCTAACCCTAACCCTAACTCTAACACTATCTAAGGGCTGAGGCTAACCCTAATCCTAACACTATCCTACGGCTGATGCTAACCCTAACCTTAACACTAACACTATCCTAGGGCTGATGCTAACCCTAACCCTAACACTATCCTAGGCCTGATGCTAACCCTAACCATAACCCTAACACTATCCTAGGGCTGATGCTAACCCTAACCCTAACACTATCCTAGGGCTGATGCTAACCCTAACCCTAACCCTAACACTATCCTAGGGCTGATGCTAACCCTAACCCTAACACTATCCTAGGGCTGATGCTAACCCTAACCCTAACCCTAACACTATCCTAGGGCTGATGCTAAATTTAACCCTAACTCTAACACTATCCTAGGGCTGATTCTAAACGTAACCCTAACACTATCCTAGGCCTGATGCTAACCCTAAACCTTACCCTAACACTATCCTAGGGCTGATGCTAACCCTAACTCTAACCCTAACACTATCCTAGAGCTGATGCTAACCCTAACCCTAACACTATCCTAGGCCTGATGATAACCCTAACCCTAACCCTGACATTATCCTAGGGCTCATGATAACCCTAACCCTAACACTATCCTAGGGCTGATGCTAACCCTAACCCTAACCCTAACACTATGCTAGGCCTGATGCTAACCCTATCCCTAACCCTAACACTCTCCTAGGGCTGAGGCTAACCCTAACACTAACACTATCCTAGGCCTGATGCTAACCCTAACCCTAACCCTAACACTATCCTAGGGCTGATGCTAACCCTAACCCTAACACTATCCTAGGGCTGATGCTAACCCTAACCCTAACCCTAACACTATCCTAGGGCTGATGCTAACCCTAACCCTAACACTATCATAGGCCTGATGATAACCCTAACCCTAACCCTAACACTATCCTAGGGCTGATGCTAACCCTAACCCTAACACTATCCTAGGCCTGATGCTAACCCTAACCCTAACCCTAACACTATCCTAGGGCTGATGCTAACCCTAACCCTAACACTATCCTAGGGCTGATGCTAACCCTAACCCTAACCCTAACACTATCCTAGGGCTGATGCTAACCCTAACCCTAACACTATCCTAGGGCTGATGCTAACCCTAACCCTAACCCTAACACTATCCTAGGGCTGATGCTAACCCTAACGCTAATCCTAAAACTATCCTTGAACTGATGCTAACCCTAACCCTAACCCTAACACTATCCTAGGCCTCATGATAACCCTAACCCTAACCCTAACACTATCCTAGGGTTTATGTTTTCCCTAACCCTAACACTATCCTAGGGCTGATGTTAACCCTAACCCTACCACTATCCTGGGCCTGATGCTAACCCTAACCCTAACACTAACACTATCCTAGGGCTGATGCTAACCCTAACCCTAACACTATCCTAGGGCTGATGCTAATCCTAACGCTAACCCTAACACTATCCTTCAACTAATGCTAACCCTAACCCTAACCCTAACACTATCCTAGGCCTGATGATAACCCTAACCCTAACCCTAACACTATCCTAGGGTTTATGTTAACCCTAACCCTAACACTATCCTAGGGCTGATGCGAACCCTAACCCTAACCCTAACACTATCCTAGGGCTGATGCTAACCCTAACCCTAACTCTAACACTATCTAAGGGCTGAGGCTAGCCCTAATCCTAACACTATCCTACGGCTGATGCTAACCCTAACCTTAACACTAACACTATCCTAGGGCTGATGCTAACCCTAACCCTAACACTATCCTAGGCCTGATGCTAACCCTAACCCTAACCCTAACACTATCCTAGGGCTGATGCTAACCCTAACCCTAACACTATCCTAGGGCTGATGCTAACCCTAACCCTAACCCTAACACTATCCTAGGGCTGATGCTAACCCTAACCCTAACACTATCCTAGGGCTGATGCTAACCCTAACCCTAACCCTAACACTATCCTAGGGCTGATGCTAAATTTAACCCTAACCCTAACACTATCCTAGGGCTGATTCTAAACGTAACCCTAACACTATCCTAGGCCTGATGCTAACCCTAAACCTTACCCTAACACTATCCTAGGGCTGATGCTAACCCTAACTCTAACCCTAACACTATCCTAGAGCTGATGCTAACCCTAACCCTAACACTATCCTAGGCCTGATGATAACCCTAACCCTAACCCTGACATTATCCTAGGGCTCATGATAACCCTAACCCTAACACTATCCTAGGGCTGATGCTAACCCTAACCCTAACCCTAACACTATGCTAGGCCTGATGCTAACCCTATCCCTAACCCTAACACTCTCCTAGGGCTGAGGCTAACCCTAACCCTAACACTATCCTAGGGCTCATGCTAACCCTAACCCTAACCCAAACACTATCCTAGGGTTGATGCTAACCCTAACCCTAACACTATCCTAGGGCTGATGCTAACCCTAACCCTAACCCTAACACTATCCTTGGGCTGATGCTAACCCTAACCCTAACCCTAACACTATCCTAGGCCTAATGATAACCCTAAACCTAACCCTAACACTATCCTAGGGTTTATGTTAACCCTAACCCGAACACTATCCTAGGGCGGATGCTAACCCTAACACTAACCCTAACACTATCCTAGGGCTGATGCTAACCCTAACCCTAACGCTAACACTATCCTAGGGCTGATGCTAACCCTAACCCTAACACTATCCTAGGCCTGATGATAACCCTAACCCTAACCCTAACACTATCCTAGGGCTGATGCTAACCCTAACCATAACACTATCCTAGGCCTGATGCTAACCCTAACCCTAACCCTAACACTATCCTAGGGCTGATGCTAACCCTAACCCTAACACTATAATAGGGCTGATGCTAACCCTAACCCTAACCCTACCACTATCCTAGGGCTGATGCTAACCCTAACCCTAACACTATCATAGGCCTGATGGTAACCCTAACCCTAACCCTAACACTATCCTAGGGCTGATGCTAACCCTAACCCTAACACTATCCTAGGCCTGATGCTAACCCTAACCCTAACCCTAACACTATCCTAGGGCTGATGCTAACCCTAACCCTAACACTATCCTAGGGCTGATGCTAACCCTAACCCTAACCCTAACACTATCCTAGGGCTGATGCTAACCCTAACCCTACCACTATCCTGGGCCTGATGCTAACCCTAACCCTAACACTAACACTATCCTAGGGCTGATGCTAACCCTAATCCTAACACTATCCTAGGGCTGATGCTAACCCTAACCCTAACCCTAACACTATCCTAGGGCTGATGCTAATCCTAACGCTAACCCTAACAGTATCCTTCAACTAATGCTAACCCTAACCCTAACCCTAACACTATCCTAGGCCTGATGATAACCCTAACCCTAACCCTAACACTATCCTAGGGTTTATGTTAACCCTAACCCTAACACTATCCTAGGGCTGATGCGAACCCTAACCCTAACCCTAACACTATCCTAGGGCTGATGCTAACCCTAACCCTAACTCTAACACTATCTAAGGGCTGAGGCTAACCCTAATCCTAACACTATCCTACGGCTGATGCTAACCCTAACCTTAACACTAACACTATCCTAGGGCTGATGCTAACCCTAACCCTAACACTATCCTAGGCCTGATGCTAACCCTAACCCTAACCCTAACACTATCCTAGGGCTGATGCTAACCCTAACCCTAACACTATCCTAGGGCTGATGCTAACCCTAACCCTAACCCTAACACTATCCTAGGGCTGATGCTAACCCTAACCCTAACACTATCCTAGGGCTGATGCTAACCCTAACCCTAACCCTAACACTATCCTAGGGCTGATGCTAAATTTAACCCTAACCCTAACACTATCCTAGGGCTGATTCTAAACGTAACCCTAACACTATCCTAGGCCTGATGCTAACCCTAAACCTTACCCTAACACTATCCTAGGGCTGATGCTAACCCTAACTCTAACCCTAACACTATCCTAGAGCTGATGCTAACCCTAACCCTAACACTATCCTAGGCCTGATGATAACCCTAACCCTAACCCTGACATTATCCTAGGGCTCATGATAACCCTAACCCTAACACTATCCTAGGGCTGATGCTAACCCTAACCCTAACCCTAACACTATGCTAGGCCTGATGCTAACCCTATCCCTAACCCTAACACTCTCCTAGGGCTGAGGCTAACCCTAACCCTAACACTATCCTAGGGCTGATGCTAACCCTAACCCTAACCCTAACACTATCCTTGGGCTGAAGCTAACCCTAACCCTAACCCTAACACTATCCTAGGCCTAATGATAACCCTAAACCTAACCCTAACACTATCCTAGGGTTTATGTTAACCCTAACCCGAACACTATCCTAGGGCGGATGCTAACCCTAACACTAACCCTAACACTATCCTAGGGCTGATGCTAACCCTAACCCTAACGCTAACACTATCCTAGGGCTGATGCTAACCCTAACCCTAACACTATCCTAGGCCTGATGATAACCCTAACCCTAACCCTAACACTATCCTAGGGCTGATGCTAACCCTAACCATAACACTATCCTAGGCCTGATGCTAACCCTAACCCTAACCCTAACACTATCCTAGGGCTGATGCTAACCCTAACCCTAACACTATCCTAGGGCTGATGCTAACCCTAACCCTAACCCTAACACTATCCTAGGGCTGATGCTAACCCTAACCCTAACATTATCATAGGCCTGATGGTAACCCTAACCCTAACCCTAACACTATCCTAGGGCTGATGCTAACCCTAACCCTAACACTATCCTAGGCCTGATGCTAACCCTAACCCTAACCCTAACACTATCCTAGGGCTGATGCTAACCCTAACCCTAACACTATCCTAGGGCTGATGCTAACCCTAACCCTAACCCTAACACTATCCTAGGGCTGATGCTAACCCTAACCCTAACACTATCCTAGGCCTGATGATAACCCTAACCCTAACCCTAACACTATCCTAGGGCTGATGCTAACCCTAACCCTAACACTATCCTAGGGCTGATGCTAACCCTAACCCTAACCCTAACACTATCCTAGGGCTGATGCTAACCCTAACGCTTACCCTAAAACTATCCTTGAACTGATGCTAACCCTAACCCTAACCCTAACGCTATCCTAGGCCTCATGATAACCCTAACCCTAACCCTAACACTATCCTAGGGTTTATGTTTTCCCTAACCCTAACACTATCCTAGGGCTGATGCTAACCCTAACCCTACCACTATCCTGGGCCTGATGCTAACCCTAACCCTAACACTAACACTATCCTAGGGCTGATGCTAACCCTAATCCTAACACTATCCTAGGGCTGATGCTAACCATAACCCTAACCCTAACACTATCCTAGGGCTGATGCTAATCCTAACGCTAACCCTAACACTATCCTTCAACTAATGCTAACCGTAACCCTAACCCTAACACTATCCTAGGCCTGATGATAACCCTAACCCTAACCCTAACACTATCCTAGGGTTTATGTTAACCCTAACCCTAACACTATCCTAGGGCTGATGCGAACCCTAACCCTAACCCTAACACTATCCTAGGGCTGATGCTAACCCTAACCCTAACTCTAACACTATCTAAGGGCTGAGGCTAACCCTAATCCTAACACTATCCTACGGCTGATGCTAACCCTAACCTTAACCCTAACACTATCCTAGGGCTGATGCTAACCCTAACCCTAACACTATCCTAGGCCTGATGCTAACCCTAACCCTAACCCTAACACTATCCTAGGGCTGATGCTAACCCTAACCCTAACACTATCCTAGGGCTGATGCTAACCCTAACCCTAACCCTAACACTATCCTAGGGCTGATGCTAACCCTAACCCTAACACTATCCTAGGGCTGATGCTAACCCTAACCCTAACCCTAACACTATCCTAGGGCTGATGCTAAACTTAACCCTAACCCTAACACTATCCTAGGGCTGATTCTAACCGTAACCCTAACACTATGCTAGGCCTGATGCTAACCCTATCCCTAACCCTAACACTCTCCTAGGGCTGAGGCTAACCCTAACCCTAACACTATCCTAGGGCTCATGCTAACCCTAACCCTAACCCAAACACTATCCTAGGGTTGATGCTAACCCTAACACTAACACTATCCTAGGGCTGATGCTAACCCTAACCCTAACCCTAACACTATCCTTGGGCTGATGCTAACCCTAACCCTAACACTATCCTGGGCCTGATGCTAACCCTAACCCTAACCCTAACACTATCCTAGGGCTGATGCTAACCCTAACCCTAACACTATCCTAGGGCTGATACTAACCCTAACCCTAACCCTAACACTATGCTAGGGCTGATGCTAACCCTAACCCTAACCCTAACACTATCCTAGAGCTGATGCTAACCCTAACCCTAACCCTAACCCTAACCCTAATACTATCCTACGGCTGATGCTAACCCTAACACTAACACTATCCTAGGGCTGATGCTAACCCTAACCCTACCCCTAACACTATCCTAGGGCTGATGCTAACCCTAACCCTAACGCTAACACTATCCTAGGGCTGATGCTAACCCTAACCCTAACACTAACCTAGGCCTGATGATAACCCTAACCCTAACCCTAACACTATCCTAGGGCTGATGCTAACCCTAACCATAACACTATCCTAGGCCTGATGCTAACCCTAACCCTAACCCTAACACTATCCTAGGGCTGATGCTAACCCTAACCCTAAACCTAACACTATCCTAGGGCTGATGCTAACCCTAACCCTAACACTATCATAGGCCTGATGATAACCCTAACCCTAACCCTAACACTATCCTAGGGCTGATGCTAACCCTAACCCTAACACTATCCTAGGCCTGATGCTAACCCTAACCCTAACCCTAACACTATCCTAGGGCTGATGCTAACCCTAACCCTAACACTATCCTAGGGCTGATGCTAACCCTAACCCTAACCCTAACACTATCCTAGGGCTGATGCTAACCCTAACCCTAACACTATCCTAGGCCTGATGATAACCCTAACCCTAACCCTAACACTATCCTAGGGCTGATGCTAACCCTAACCCTAACCCTAACACTATCCTAGGGCTGATGCTAACCCTAACGCTAACCCTAAAACTATCCTTGAACTGATGCTAACCCTAACCCTAACCCTAACACTATCCTAGGCCTCATGATAACCCTAACCCTAACCCTAACACTATCCTAGGGTTTATGTTAACCCTAACCCTAACACTATCCTAGGGCTGATGCTAACACTAACCCTACCACTATCCTGGGCCTGATGCTAACCCTAACCCTAACACTAACACTATCCTATTGCTGATGCTAACCCTAATCCTAACACTATCCTAGGGCTGATGCTAACCCTAACCCTAACCCTAACACTATCCTAGGGCTGATGCTAATCCTAACGCTAGCCCTAACACTATCCTTCAACTAATGCTAACCCTAACCCTAACCCTAACACTATCCTAGGCCTGATGATAACCCTAACCCTAACCCTAACACTTTCCTAGGGTTTATGTTAACCCTAACCCTAACACTATCCTAGGGCTGATGCGAACCCTAACCCTAACCCTAACACTATCCTAGGACTGATGCTAACCCTAACCCTAACTCTAACACTATCTAAGGGCTGAGGATAACCCTAATCCTAACACTATCCTACGGCTGATGCTAACCCTAACCTTAACCCTATCACTATCCTAGGGCTGATGCTAACCCTAACCCTAACACTATCCTAGGCCTGATGCTAACCCTAACCCTAACCCTAACACTATCCTAGGGCTGATGCTAACCCTAACCCTAACACTATCCTAGGGCTGATGCTAACCCTAACCCTAACCCTAACACTATCCTAGGGCTGATGCTAACCCTAACCCTAACACTATCCTAGGGCTGATGCTAACCCTAACCCTAACCCTAACACTATCCTAGGGCTGATGCTAAACTTAACCCTAACCCTAACACTATCCTAGGGCTGATTCTAACCGTAACCCTAACACTATCCTAGGCCTGATGCTAACCCTAACCCTTACCCTAACACTATCCTAGGGCTGATGCTAACCCTAACTCTAACCCTAACACTATCCTAGAGCTGATGCTAACCCTAACCCTAACACTATCCTAGGCTTGATGATAACCCTAACCCTAACCCTGACACTATCCTAGGGCTGATGCTAACCCTAACCCTAACACTATCCTAGGGCTGATGCTAACCATAACCCTAACCCTAACACTATGCTAGGCCTGATGCTAACCCTATCCCTAACCCTAACACTCTCCTAGGGCTGAGGCTAACCCTAACCCTAACACTATCCTAGGGCTCATGCTAACCCTAACCCTAACCCAAACACTATCCTAGGGTTGAGGCTAACCCTAACCCTAACACTATCCTAGGGCTGATGCTAACCCTAACCCTAACCCTAACACTATCTTTGGGCTGATGCTAACCCTAACCCTAACACTGTCCTGGGCCTGATGCTAACCCTAACCCTAACCCTAACACTATCCTAGGGCTGATGCTAACCCTAACCCTAACACTATCCTTGGGCTGATGCTAACCCTAACCCTAACCCTAACACTATCCAAGGGCAGATGCTAACCCTAACGCTAACCCTAACACTATCCTTGAACTGATGCTAACCCTAACCCTAACACTAACACTATCCTAGGCCTGATGATAACCCTAACCCTAACCCTAACACTATCCTAGGGTTTATGTTAACCCTAACCCTAACACTATCCTAGGGCTGATGCTAACCCTAACCCTAACCCTAACATTATCCTAGGGCGGATGCTAACCCTAACCCTAACCCTAACACTATCCTAGGGCTGATGCTAACCCTAACACTAACACTATACTAGGGCTGATGCTAACCCTAACCCTAACCCTAACATTATCCTAGGGCGGATGCTAACCCTAACCCTAACCCTAACACTATCCTAGGGCTGATGCTAACCCTAACACTAACACTATCCTAGGCCTGATGCTAACCCTAACCCTAACCCTAACACTATCCTAGGGCTGATGCTAACCCTAACCCTAACACTATCCTAGGGCGGATGCTAACCCTAACACTAACACTATCCTAGGGCTGATGCTAACCCTAACCCTAACCCTAACACTCTCCAAGGGCTGATGCTAACCCTAACCTTAACCCTAACACTATCCTAGGGCTGATGCTAACACTAACCCTAACTCTAACACTATCTTAGGGCTGAGGCTAACCCTAACCCTAACACTATCCTACGTCTGATGCTAACCCTAACCCTAACCCTAACACTATCCTAGGGCTGATGCTAACCCTAACCCTAACACTATCCTAGGCCTGATGCTAACCCTAACCCTAACCCTAACACTATCCTAGGGTAGATGCTAACCCTAACGCTAACCCTAACACTATCCTTGAACTGATGCTAACCCTAACCCTAACCCTAACACTATCCTAGGCCTAATGATAACCCTAAACCTAACCCTAACACTATCCTAGGGTTTATGTTAACCCTAACCCGAACACTATCCTAGGGCGGATGCTAACCCTAACACTAACCCTAACACTATCCTAGGGCTGATGCTAACCCTAACACTAACACTATCCTAGGGCTGATGCTAACCCTAACCCTAACCCAAACACTCTCCAAGGGCTGATGCTAACCCTAACCCTAACCCTAACACTATCCTAGAGCTGATGCTAACCCTAACCCTAACACTATCCTAGGGCTGATGCTAACCCTAACCCTAACCCTAACACTATCCTACTGCTGATGCTAACCCTAACCTTAACACTATCCTAGGGCTGATGCTAACCCTAACACTAACCCTAACACTAACCTAGGGCTGATGCTAACCCTAACCCTAACACTATCCTAGGGCTGATGCTAACCCTAACCCTAACCCTAACAGTATCATAGGGCTGACGCTAACCCTAACCCTAACACTATCGTAGGGCTGATGCTAACCCTAACCCTAACCCTAACACTATCCTAGGGCTGATGCTAACCCTAACCCTAACACTATCCTAGGGCTGATGCTAACCCTAACCCTAACCCTAACATTATCCCAGGGCTGATGCTAACCCTAACCCTAACACTATCCTAGGGCTGATACTAACCCTAACCCTAACCCTAACACTATCCTAGGGCTGATGCTAACCCTAACCCTAACCCTAACACTATCCTAGAGCTAATGCTAACCCTAACCCTAACCCTAACCCTAACCCTAATACTATCCTACGGCTGATGCTAACCCTAACCCTAACCCTAACACTATCCTAGGGCTGATGCTTACCCTAACACTAACACTATCCTAGGGCTGATGCTAACCCTAACCCTACCCCTAACACTATCCTAGGGCTGATGCTAACCCTAACCCTAACGCTAACACTATCCTAGGGCTGATGCTAACCCTAACCCTAACACTATCCTAGGCCTGATGATAACCCTAACCCTAACCCTAACACTATCCTAGGGCTGATGCTAACCCTAACCATAACACTATCCTAGGCCTGATGCTAACCCTAACACTAACCATAACACTATCCTAGGGCTGATGCTAACCCTAACCCTAACACTATCCTAGGCCTGATGCTAACCCTAACCCTAACCCTAACACTATCCTAGGGCTGATGCTAACCCTAACCCTAACACTATCCTAGGGCTGATGCTAACCCTAACCCTAACCCTAACACTATCCTAGGGCTGATGCTAAACTTAACCCTAACCCTAACACTATCCTAGGGCTGATGCTAACCCTAACTCTAACCCTAACACTATCCTAGAGCTGATGCTAACCCTAACCCTAACACTATCCTAGGCCTGATGATAACCCTACCCCTAACCCTGACACTATCCTAGGGCTGATGCTAACCCTAAGCCTAACACTATCCTAGGGCTGATGATAACCCTAACCCTAACCCTAACACTATGCTAGGCCTGATGCTAACCCTATCCCTAACCCTAACACTCTCCTAGGGCTGAGGCTAACCCTAACCCTAACACTATCCTAGGGCTCATGCTAACCCTAACCCTAACCCAAACACTATCCTAGGGTTGATGGTAACCCTAACCCTAACACTATCCTAGGGCTGATGCTAACCCTAACACTAACCCTAACACTATCCTTGGGCTGATGCTAACCCTAACCCTAACACTATCCTGGGCCTGATGCTAACCCTAACCCTAACCCTAACACTATCCTAGGGCTGATGCTAACCCTAGCCCTAACAATATCCTAGGGCTGATGCTAACCCTAACACTAACACTATCCTAGGCCTGATGCTAACCCTAACCCTAACCCTAACACTCTCCTAGGGCTGATGCTAACCCTAACCCTAACACTATCCTAGGGCTGATGCTAACCCTAACCTTAACACTATCCTAGGCCTGATGCTAACCCTAACCCTAACCCTAACACTATCCTAGGGCAGATGCTAACCCTAACGCTAACCCTAACACTATCCTTGAACTGATGCTAATCCTAACCCTAACCCTAACACTATCCTAGGCCTGATGATAACCCTAACCCTAACCCTAACACTATCCTAGGGTTTATGTTAACCCTAACCCTAACAGTATCCTAGGGCTGATGCTAACCCTAACCCTAACACTATCCTAGGGCTGATGCTAACCCTAACCCTAACCCTAACATTATCCTAGGGCTGATGCTAACCCTAACCCTAACTCTAACACTAACCTAGGGCTGATGCTAACCCTAACCCTAACACTATCCTAGGGCTGATGCTAACCCTAACCCTAACCCTAACAGTATCCTAGGGCTGATGTTAACCCAAACCCTAACACTATCCTAGGGCTGATGCTAACCCTAACCCTAACCATAACACTATCCTAGGGCTGTTGCTAACCCTAACTCTAACACTATCCTAGGGCTGATGCTAACCCTAACCTTAACCCTAACATTATCCCAGGGCTGATGCTAACCCTAACCCTAACACTATCCTAGGGCTGATGCTAACCCTAACCCTAACCCTAACACTATCCTAGGGCTGATGCTAACCCTAACAGTAACACTATCCTAGGGCTGATGCTAACCCTAACCCTAACCCTAATACTATCCTAGGCCTGATGCTAACCCTAACCCTAACACAATCATAGGCCTGATGATAACCCTAACCCTAACCCTAACACTATCCTTGGCCTGATGCTAACCCTAACCCTAACACTATCCTAGGCCTGATGCTAACCCTAACCCTAACCCTAACACTATCCTAGGGATGATGCTAACCGTAACCCTAACACTATCCTAGGGCTGATGCTAACCCTAACACTAACCCTAACACTATCCTTGAACCGATGCTAACCCTAACCCTAACCCTAACACTATCCTAGGCCTGATGATAACCCTAACCCTAACCCTACCACTATCCTAGGGTTTATGTTAACCCTAACCCTAACACTATCCTAGGGCTGATGCTAACCCTAACCCTAAACCTAACACTATCCTAGGGCGGATGCTAACCCTAACCCTAACCCTAACACTATCCTAGGGCTGATGCTAACCCTAACACTAACACTATCCTAGGGCTGATGCTAACCCTAACCCTAACCCAAACACTCTCCAAGGGCTGATGCTAACCCTAAACCTAACCCTAACAGTATCCTAGGGCTGATGCTAACCCTAACCCTAACACTATCCTAGGGTTGATGCTAACCCTAACCCTAACCCTAACACTATCCTACTGCTGATGCTAACCCTAACCCTAACACTATCCTAGGGCTAATGCTAACCCTAACACTAACCCTAACACTAACCTAGGGCTGATGCTAACCCTAACCATAACACTATCCTAGGGCTGATGCTAACCCTAACCCTAACCCTAACAGTATCCTAGGGCTGATGCTAACCCTAACCCTAACACTATCCTAGGGCTGATGCTAACCCTAACCCTAACCCTAACACTATCCTAGGGCTGATGCTAACCCTAACCCTAACACTATCCTAGGGCTGATGCTAACCCTAACCCTAACCCTAACATTATCCCAGGGCTGATGCTAACCCTAACCCTAACACTATCCTAGGGCTGATACTAACCCTAACCCTAACCCTAACACTATCCTAGGGCTGATGCTAACCCTAACCCTAACCCTAACACTATCCTAGGGCTGATGCTAACCCTAACCCTAACCCTAACATTATCCTAGGGCGGATGCTAACCCTAACCCTAACCCTAACACTATCCTAGGGCTGATGCTAACCCTAACACTAACACTATACTAGGGCTGATGCTAACCCTAACCCTAACCCTAACATTATCCTAGGGCGGATGCTAACCCTAACCCTAACCCTAACACTATCCTAGGGCTGATGCTAACCCTAACACTAACACTATCCTAGGCCTGATGCTAACCATAACCCTAACCCTAACACTATCCTAGGGCTGATGCTAACCCTAACCCTAACACTATCCTAGGGCGGATGCTAACCCTAACACTAACACTATCCTAGGGCTGATGCTAACCCTAACCCTAACCCTAACACTCTCCAAGGGCTGATGCTAACCCTAACCTTAACCCTAACACTATCCTAGGGCTGATGCTAACACTAACCCTAACTCTAACACTATCTTAGGGCTGAGGCTAACCCTAACCCTAACACTATCCTACGTCTGATGCTAACCCTAACCCTAACCCTAACACTATCCTAGGGCTGATGCTAACCCTAACCCTAACACTATCCTAGGCCTGATGCTAACCCTAACCCTAACCCTAACACTATCCTAGGGTAGATGCTAACCCTAACGCTAACCCTAACACTATCCTTGAACTGATGCTAACCCTAACCCTAACCCTAACACTATCCTACGCCTAATGATAACCCTAAACCTAACCCTAACACTATCCTAGGGTTTATGTTAACCCTAACCCGAACACTATCCTAGGGCGGATGCTAACCCTAACACTAACCCTAACACTATCCTAGGGCTGATGCTAACCCTAACACTAACACTATCCTAGGGCTGATGCTAACCCTAACCCTAACCCAAACACTCTCCAAGGGCTGATGCTAACCCTAACCCTAACCCTAACACTATCCTAGAGCTGATGCTAACCCTAACCCTAACACTATCCTAGGGCTGATGCTAACCCTAACCCTAACCCTAACAGTATCCTACTGCTGATGCTAACCCTAACCCTAACACTATCCTAGGGCTGATGCTAACCCTAACACTAACCCTAACACTAACCTAGGGCTGATGCTAACCCTAACCCTAACACTATCCTAGGGCTGATGCTAACCCTAACCCTAACCCTAACAGTATCATAGGGCTGACGCTAACCCTAACCCTAACACTATCGTAGGGCTGATGCTAACCCTAACCCTAACCCTAACACTATCCTAGGGCTGATGCTAACCCTAACCCTAACACTATCCTAGGGCTGATGCTAACCCTAACCCTAACCCTAACATTATCCCAGGGCTGATGCTAACCCTAACCCTAACACTATCCTAGGGCTGATACTAACCCTAACCCTAACCCTAACACTATCCTAGGGCTGATGCTAACCCTAACCCTAACCCTAACACTATCCTAGAGCTGATGCTAACCCTAACCCTAACCCTAACCCTAACCCTAATACTATCCTATGGCTGATGCTAACCCTAACCCTAACCCTAACACTATCCTAGGGCTGATGCTAACCCTAACACTAACACTATCCTAGGGCTGATGCTAACCCTAACCCTACCCCTAACACTATCCTAGGGCTGATGCTAACCCTAACCCTAACGCTAACACTATCCTAGGGCTGATGCTAACCCTAACCCTAACACTATCCTAGGCCTGATGATAACCCTAACCCTAACCCTAACACTATCCTAGGGCTGATGCTAACCCTAACCATAACACTATCCTAGGCCTGATGCTAACCCTAACCCTAACCATAACACTATCCTAGGGCTGATGCTAACCCTAACCCTAACACTATCCTAGGCCTGATGCTAACCCTAACCCTAACCCTAACACTATCCTAGGGCTGATGCTAACCCTAACCCTAACATTATCCTAGGGCTGATGCTAACCCTAACCCTAACCCTAACACTCTCCTAGGGCTGATGCTAAACTTAACCCTAACCCTAACACTATCCTAGGGCTGATGCTAACCCTAACTCTAACCCTAACACTATCCTAGAGCTGATGCTAACCCTAACCCTAACACTATCCTAGGCCTGATGATAACCCTACCCCTAACCCTGACACTATCCTAGGGCTGATGCTAACCCTAACCCTAACACTATCCTAGGGCTGATGCTAACCCTAACCCTAACCCTAACACTATGCTAGGCCTGATGCTAACCCTATCCCTAACCCTAACACTCTCCTAGGTCTGAGGCTAACCCTAACCCTAACACTATCCTAGGGCTCATGCTAACCCTAACCCTAACCCAAACACTATCCTAGGGTTGATGGTAACCCTAACCCTAACACTATCCTAGGGCTGATGCTAACCCTAACACTAACCCTAACACTATCCTTGGGCTGATGCTAACCCTAACCCTAACACTATCCTGGGCCTGATGCTAACCCTAACCCTAACCCTAACACTATCCTAGGGCTGATGCTAACCCTAGCCCTAACACTATCATAGGGCTGATGCTAACCCTAACACTAACACTATCCTAGGCCTGATGCTAACCCTAACCCTAACCCTAACACTCTCCTAGGGCTGATGCTAACCCTAACCCTAACACTATCCTAGGGCTGATGCTAACCCTAACCCTAACACTATCCTCGGCCTGATGCTAACCCTAACCCTAACCCTAACACTATCCTAGGGCAGATGCTAACCCTAACGCTAACCCTAACACTATCCTTGAACTGATGCTAATCCTAACCCTAACCCTAACACTATCCTAGGCCTGATGATAACCCTAACCCTAACCCTAACACTATCCTAGGGTTTATGTTAACCCTAACCCTAACAGTATCCTAGGGCTGATGCTAACCCTAACCCTAACACTATCCTAGGGCTGATGCTAACCCTAACCCTAACCCTAACATTATCCTAGGGCTGATGCTAACCCTAACCCTAACTCTAACACTAACCTAGGGCTGATGCTAACCCTAACCCTAACACTATCCTAGGGCTGATGCTAACCCTAACCCTAACCCTAACAGTATCCTAGGGCTGATGTTAACCCTAACCCTAACACTATCCTAGGGCTGATGCTAACCCTAACCCTAACCATAACACTATCCTAGGGCTGTTGCTAACCCTAACTCTAACACTATCCTAGGGCTGATGCTAACCCTAACCTTAACCCTAACATTATCCCAGGGCTGATGCTAACCCTAACCCTAACACTATCCTAGGGCTGATGCTAACCCTAACCCTAACCCTAACACTATCCTAGGGCTGATGCTAACCCTAACAGTAACACTATCCTAGGGCTGATGCTAACCCTAACCCTAACCCTAACACTATCCTAGGCCTGATGGTAACCCTAACCCTAACACTATCATAGGCCTGATGATAACCCTAACCCTAACCCTAACACTATCCTTGGCCTGATGCTAACCCTAACCCTAACACTATCCTAGGCCTGATGCTAACCCTAACCCTAACCCTAACACTATCCTAGGGATGATGCTAACCGTAACCCTAACACTATCCTAGGGCTGATGCTAACCCTAACACTAACCCTAACACTATCCTTGAACCGATGCTAACCCTAACCCTAACCCTAACACTATCCTAGGCCTGATGATAACCCTAACCCTAACCCTACCACTATCCTAGGGTTTATGTTAACCCTAACCCTAACACTATCCTCGGGCTGATGCTAACCCTAACCCTAAACCTAACACTATCCTAGGGCGGATGCTAACCCTAACCCTAACCCTAACACTATCCTAGGGCTGATGCTAACCCTAACACTAACACTATCCTAGGGCTGATGCTAACCCTAACCCTAACCCAAACACTCTCCAAGGGCTGATGCTAACCCTAAACCTAACCCTAACACTATCCTAGGGCTGATGCTAACCCTAACCCTAACACTATCCTAGGTTTGATGCTAACCCTAACCCTAACCCTAACACTATCCTACTGCTGATGCTAACCCTAACCCTAACACTATCCTAGGGCTGATGCTAACCCTAACACTAACCCTAACACTAACCTAGGGCTGATGCTAACCCTAACCCTAACACTATCCTAGGGCTGATGCTAACCCTAACCCTAACCCTAACAGTATCCTAGGGCTGATGCTAACCCTAACCCTAACACTATCCTAGGGCTGATGCTAACCCTAACCCTAACCCTAACACTATCGTAGGGCTGATGCTAACCCTAACCCTAACACTATCCTAGGGCTGATGCTAACCCTAACCCTAACCCTAACATTATCCCAGGGCTGATGCTAACCCTAACCCTAACACTATCCTAGGGCTGATACTAACCCTAACCCTAACCCTAACACTATCCTAGGGCTGATGCTAACCCTAACCCTAACCCTAACACTATCCTAGAGCTGATGCTAACCCTAACCCTAACCCTAACCCTAATACTATCCTACGGCTGATGCTAACCCTAACCCTAACCCTAACACTATCCTAGAGCTGATGCTAACCCTAACCCTAACCCTAACCCTAACCCTAACACTATCCTAGGGCTGATGCTAACCCTAACCCTAACACTATCCTAGGGCTGATGCTAACCCTAACCCTAACCCTAACATTATCCCAGGGCTGATGCTAACCCTAACCCTAACACTATCCTAGGGCTGATACTAACCCTAACCCTAACCCTAACACTATCCTAGGGCTGATGCTAACCCTAACCCTAACCCTAACACTATCCTAGAGCTGATGCTAACCCTAACCCTAACCCTAACCCTAACCCTAATACTATCCTACGGCTGATGCTAACCCTAACCCTAACCCTAACACTATCCTAGGGCTGATGCTAACCCTAACGCTAACGCTAACACTATCCTAGGGCTGATGCTAACCCTAACCCTAACACTATCGTAGGCCTGATGATAACCCTAACCCTAACCCTAACACTATCCTAGGGCTGATGCTAACCCTAACCATAACACTATCCTAGGCCTGATGCTAACCCTAACCCTAACCCTAACACTATCCTAGGGCTGATGCTAACCCTAACCCTAACACTATCCTAGGGCTGATGCTAACCCTAACCCTAACCCTAACACTATCCTAGGGCTGATGCTAACCCTAACCCTAACACTATCATAGGCCTGATGATAACCCTAACCCTAACCCTAACACTATCCTAGGGCTGATGCTAACCCTAACACTAACACTATCCTAGGCCTGATGCTAACCCTAACCCTAACCCTAACACTATCCTAGGGCTGATGCTAACCCTAACCCTAACACTATCCTAGGGCTGATGCTAACCCTAACCCTAACCCTAAAACTATCCTAGGGCTGATGCTAACCCTAACCATAACACTATCCTAAGCCTGATGATAACCCTAACCCTAACCCTAACACTATCCTAGGGCTGATGCTAACCCTAACCCTAACACTATCCTAGGGCTGATGCTAACCCTAACCCTAACCCTAACACTATCCTAGGGCTGATGCTAACCCTAACGCTAACCCTAAAACTATCCTTGAACTGATGCTAACCCTAACCCTAACCCTAACACTACCCTAGGCCTCATGATAACCCTAACCCTAACCCTAACACTATCCTAGGGTTTATGTTTTCCCTAACCCTAACACTATCCTAGGGCTGATGCTAACCCTAACCCTACCACTATCCTGGGCCTGATGCTAACCCTAACCCTAACACTAACACTATCCTAGGGCTGATGCTAACCCTAATCCTAACACTATCCTAGGGCTGATGCTAACCCTAACCCTAACCCTAACACTATCCTAGGGCTGATGCTAATCCTAACGCTAACCCTAACACTATCCTTCAACTAATGCTAACCCTAACCCTAACCCTAACACTATCCTAGGCCTGATGATAACCCTAACCCTAACCCTAACACTATCCTAGGGTTTATGTTAACCCTAACCCTAACACTATCCTAGGGCTGATGCGAACCCTAACCCTAACCCTAACACTATCCTAGGGCTGATGCTAACCCTAACCCTAACTCTAACACTATCTAAGGGCTGAGGCTAACCCTAATGCTAACACTATCCTACGGCTGATGCTAACCCTAACCTTAACCCTAACACTATCCTAGGGCTGATGCTAACCCTAACCCTAACACTATCCTAGGCCTGATGCTAACCCTAACCCTAACCCTAACACTATCCTAGGGCTGATGCTAACCCTAACCCTAACACTATCCTAGAGCTGATGCTAACCCTAACCCTAACCCTCACACTATCCTAGGGCTGATTCTAACCGTAATCCTAACACTATCCTAGGCCTGATGCTAACCCTAACCCTTACCCTAACACTATCCTAGGGCTGATGCTAACCCTAACTCTAACCCTAACACTATCCTAGAGCTGATGCTAACCCTAACCCTAACAGTATCCTAGGCCTGATGATAACCCTAACCCTAACCCTGACACTATCCTAGGGCTGATGCTAACCCTAACCCTAACACTATCCTAGGGCTGATGCTAACCCTAACCCTAACCCTAACACTATGCTAGGCCTGATGCTAACCCTATCCCTAACCCTAACACTCTCCTAGGGCTGAGGCTAACCCTAACCCTAACACTATCCTAGGGCTCATGCTAACCCTAACCCTAACCCAAACACTATCCTAGGGTTGATGCTAACCCTAACCCTAACACTATCCTAAGGCTGATGCTAACCCTAACCCTAACCCTAACACTATCCTTGGGCTGATGCTAACCCTAACCCTAACACTATCCTGGGCCTGATGCTAACCCTAACCCTAACCCTAACACTATCCTAGGGCTGATGCTAACCCTAACCCTAACACTATCCTAGGGCTGATACTAACCCTAAACCTAACCCTAACACTATCCTAGGGCTGATGCTAACCCTAACCCTAACCCTAACACTATCCTAGAGCTGATGCTAACCCTAACCCTAACCCTAACCCTAACCCTAATACTATCCTACGGCTGATGCTAACCCTAACCCTAACCCTAACACTATCCTAGGGCTTATGCTAACCCTAACACTAACACTATCCTAGGGCTGATGCTAACCCTAACCCTACCCCTAACACTATCCTAGGGCTGATGCTAACCCTAACCCTAACGCTAACACTATCCTTGGGCTGATGGTAACCCTAACCCTAACACTAACCTAGGCCTGATGATAACCCTAACCCTAACGCTAACACTATCCTAGGGCTGATGCTAACCCTAACCATAACACTATCCTAGGCCTGATGCTAACCCTAACCCTAACCCTAACACTATCCTAGGGCTGCTGCTAACCCTAACCCTAACATTATCCTAGGGCTGATGCTAACCCTAACCCTAAACCTAACACTATCCTAGGGCTGATGCTAACCCTAACCCTAACACTATCATAGGCCTGATGATAACCCTAACCCTAACCCTAACACTATCCTAGGGCTGATGCTAACCCTAACCCTAACATTATCCTAGGCCTGATGCTAACCCTAACCCTAACCCTAACACTATCCTAGGGCTGATGCTAACCCTAACCCTAACACTATCCTAGGGCTGATGCTAACCCTAACCCTAACCCTAAGACTATCCTAGGGCTGATGCTAACCCTAACCCTAACACTATCCTAGGCCTGATGATAACCCTAACCCTAACCCTAACACTATCCTAGGGCTGATGCTAACCCTAACCCTAACACTATCCTAGGGCTGATGCTAACCCTAACCCTAACCCTAACACTATCCTAGGGCTGATGCTAACCCTAACGCTAACCCTAAAACTATCCTTGAACTGATGCTAACCCTAACCCTAACCCTAACACTATCCTAGGCCTCATGATAACCCTAACCCTAACGCTAACACTATCCTAGGGTTTATGTTAACCCTAACCCTAACACTATCCTAGGGCTGATGCTAGCCCTAACCCTACCACTATCCTCGGCCTGATGCTAACCCTAACCCTAACACTAACACTATCCTAGGGCTGATGCTAACCCTAATCCTAACACTATCCTAGGGCTGATGCTAACCCTAACCCTAACCCTAACACTATCCTAGGGCTGATGCTAATCCTAACGCTAACCGTAACACTATCCTTCAACTAATGCTAACCCTAACCCTAACCCTAACACTATCCTAGGCCTGATGATAACCCTAACACTAACCCTAACACTTTCCTAGGGTTTATGTTAACCCTAACCCTAACACTATCCTAGGGCTGATGCGAACCCTAACCCTAACCCTAACACTATCCTAGGGCTGATGCTAACCCTAACCCTAACTCTAACACTATCTAAGGGGTGAGGCTAACCCTAATCCTAACACTATCCTACGGCTGATGCTAACCCTAACCTTAACCCTAACACTATCCTAGGGCTGATGCTAACCCTAACCCTAACACTATCCTAGGCCTGATGCTAACCCTAACCCTAACCCTAACACTATCCTAGGGCTGATGCTAACCCTAACCCTAACACTATCTTGGGCTGATGCTAACCCTAACCCTAACCCTAACACTATGCTAGGCCTGATGCTAACCCTATCCCTAACCCTAACACTCTCCTAGGGCTGAGGCTAACCCTAACCCTAAACTATCCTAGTGCTCATGCTAACCCTAACCCTAACCCAAACACTATCCTAGGGTTGATGCTAACCCTAACCCTAACACTATCCTAGGGCTGATGCTAACTCTAACCCTAACCCTAACACAATCCTAGGGCTGATGCTAACCCTAACCCTAACAATATCCTAGGGCTGATGCTAACCCTAACACTAACACTATCCTAGGCCTGATGCTAACCCTAACCCTAACCCTAACACTATCCTAGGGCTGATGCTAACCCTAACCCTAACACTATCCTAGGGCTGATGCTAACCCTAACCCTAACACTATCCTACGTCTGATGCTAACCCTAACCCTAACCCTAACACTATCCTAGGGCTGATGCTAACCCTAACCCTAACACTATCCTAGGTCTGATGCTAACCCTAACCCTAACCCTAACACTATCCTAGGGCAGATGCTAACCCTAACGCTAACCCTAACACTATCCTTGAACTGATGCTAATCCGAACCCTAACCCTAACACTATCCTAGGCCTGATAATAACCCTAACCCTAACCCTAACACTATCCTAGGGTTTATGTTAACCCTAACCCGAACACTATCCTAGGGCGGATGCTAACCCTAACACTAACCCTAACTCTATCCTAGGGCTGATGCTAACCCTAACACTAACACTATCCTAGGGCTGATGCTAACCCTAACCCTAACCCTAACATTATCCTAGGGCTGATGCTAACCCTAACCCTAACTCTAACACTATCTTAGGGCTGAGGCTAACCCTAACACTAACACTATCCTACGGCTGATGCTAACCCTAACCCTAACCCTAACAGTGTCCTAGGGCTGATGCTAACACTAACCCTAACACTATCCTAGGGCTCATGCTAACCCTAACCCTAACCCTAACACTATCCTAGGGCTGATGCTAACCCTAACGCTAACCCTAAAACTATCCTTGAACTGATGCTAACCCTAACCCTAACCCTAACACTACCCTAGGCCTCATGATAACCCTAACCCTAACCCTAACACTATCCTAGGGTTTATGTTTTCCCTAACCCTAACACTATCCTAGGGATGATGCTAACCCTAACCCTACCACTATCCTGGGCCTGATGCTAACCCTAACCCTAACACTAACACTATCCTAGGGCTGATGCTAACCCTAATCCTAACACTATCCTAGGGCTGATGCTAACCCTAACCCTAACCCTATCACTATCCTAGGGCTGATGCTAATCCTAACGCTAACCCTAACACTATCCTTCAACTAATGCTAACCCTAACCCTAACCCTAACACTATCCTAGGCCTGATGATAACCCTAACCCTAACCCTAACACTATCCTAGGGTTTATGTTAACCCTAACCCTAACACTATCCTAGGGCTGATGCGAACCCTAACCCTAACCCTAACACTATCCTAGGGCTGATGCTAACCCTAACCCTAACTCTAACACTATCTAAGGGCTGAGGCTAACCCTAATGCTAACACTATCCTACGGCTGATGCTAACCCTAACCCTAACCCTAACACTATCCAAGGGCTGATGCTAACCCTAACCCTAACACTATCCTAGAGCTGATGCTAACCCTAACCCTAACCCTAACACTATCCTAGGGCTGATGCTAACCCTAACCCTAACACTATCCTAGGGCTGATGCTAACCCTAACCCTAACCCTAACACTATCCTAGGGCTGATGCTAAACTTAACCCTAACCCTAACACTATCCTAGGGCTGATGCTAACCCTAACCCTAACACTATCCTAGGCCTGATGATAACCCTAACCCTAACCCTGACACTATCCTAGGGCTGATGCTAACCCTAACCCTAACACTATCCTAGGGCTGATGCTAACCCTAACCCTAACCCTAACACTATGCTAGGCCTGATGCTAACCCTATCCCTAACCCTAACACTCTCCTAGGGCTGAGGCTAACCCTAACCCTAACACTATCCTAGGGCTCATGCTAACCCTAACCCTAACCCAAACACTATCCTAGGGTTGATGCTAACCCTAACCCTAACACTATCCTAAGGCTGATGCTAACCCTAACCCTAACCCTAACACTATCCTTGGGCTGATGCTAACCCTAACCCTAACACTATCCTGGGCCTGATGCTAACCCTAACCCTAACCCTAACACTATCCTAGGGCTGATGCTAACCCTAACCCTAACACTATCCTAGGGCTGATACTAACCCTAAACCTAACCCTAACACTATCCTAGGGCTGATGCTAACCCTAACCCTAACCCTAACACTATCCTAGAGCTGATGCTAACCCTAACCCTAACCTTAACCCTAACCCTAATACTATCCTACGGCTGATGCTAACCCTAACCCTAACCCTAACACTATCCTAGGGCTGATGCTAACCCTAACACTAACACTATCCTAGGGCTGATGCTAACCCTAACACTACCCCTAACACTATCCTAGGGCTGATGCTAACCCTAACCCTAACGCTAACACTATCCTAGGGCTGATGGTAACCCTAACCCTAACACTAACCTAGGCCTGATGATAACCCTAACCCTAACGCTAACACTATCCTAGGGCTGATGCTAACCCTAACCATAACACTATCCTAGGCCTGATGCTAACCCTAACCCTAACCCTAACACTATCCTAGGGCTGCTGCTAACCCTAACCCTAACACTATCCTAGGGCTGATGCTAACCCTAACCCTAAACCTAACACTATCCTAGGGCTGATGCTAACCCTAACCCTAACACTATCATAGGCCTGATGATAACCCTAACCCTAACCCTAACACTATCCTAGGGCTGATGCTAACCCTAACCCTAACACTATCCTAGGCCTGATGCTAACCCTAACCCTAACCCTAACACTATCCTAGGGCTGATGCTAACCCTAACCCTAACACTATCCTAGGGCTGATGCTAACCCTAACCCTAACCCTAAGACTATCCTAGGGCTGATGCTAACCCTAACCCTAACACTATCCTAAGCCTGATGATAACCCTAACCCTAACCCTAACACTATCCTAGGGCTGATGCTAACCCTAACCCTAACACTATCCTAGGGCTGATGCTATCCCTAACCCTAACCCTAACACTATCCTAGGGCTAATGCTAACCCTAACGCTAACCCTAAAACTATCCTTGAACTGATGCTAACCCTAACCCTAACCCTAACACTATCCTAGGCCTCATGATAACCCTAACCCTAACCCTAACACTATCCTAGGGTTTATGTTAACCCTAACCCTAACACTATCCTAGGGCTGATGCTAGCCCTAACCCTACCACTATCCTCGGCCTGATGCTAACCCTAACCCTAACACTAACACTATCCTAGGGCTGATGCTAACCCTAATCCTAACACTATCCTAGGGCTGATGCTAACCCTAACCCTAACCCTAACACTATCCTAGGGCTGATGCTAATCCTAACGCTAACCGTAACACTATCCTTCAACTAATGCTAACCCTAACCCTAACCCTAACACTATCCTAGGCCTGATGATAACCCTAACACTAACCCTAACACTTTCCTAGGGTTTATGTTAACCCTAACCCTAACACTATCCTAGGGCTCATGCGAACCCTAACCCTAACCCTAACACTATCCTAGGGCTGATGCTAACCCTAACCCTAACTCTAACACTATCTAAGGGGTGAGGCTAACCCTAATCCTAACACTATCCTACGGCTGATGCTAACCCTAACCTTAACCCTAACACTATCCTAGGGCTGATGCTAACCCTAACCCTAACACTATCCTAGGCCTGATGCTAACCCTAACCCTAACCCTAACACTATCCTAGGGCTGATGCTAACCCTAACCCTAACACTATCCTAGGGCTGATGCTAACCCTAACCCTAACCCTAACACTATGCTAGGCCTGATGCTAACCCTATCCCTAACCCTAACACTCTCCTAGGGCTGAGGCTAACCCTAACCCTAACACTATCCTAGGGCTCATGCTAACCCTAACCCTAACCCAAACACTATCCTAGGGTTGATGCTAACCCTAACCCTAACACTATCCTAGGGCTGATGCTAACTCTAACCCTAACCCTAACACTATCCTAGGGCTGATGCTAACCCTAACCCTAACACGATCCTAGGGCTGATGCTAACCCTAACACTAACACTATCCTAGGCCTGATGCTAACCCTAACCCTAACCCTAACACTATCCTAGGGCTGATGCTAACCCTAACCCTAACACTATCCTAGGGCTGATGCTAACCCTAACCCTAACACTATCCTACGTCTGATGCTAACCCTAACCCTAACACTATCCTAGGGCTGATGCTAACCCTAACCCTAACACTATCCTAGGTCTGATGCTAACCCTAACCCTAACCCTAACACTATCCTAGGGCAGATGCTAACCCTAACGCTAACCCTAACACTATCCTTGAACTGATGCTAATCCTAACCCTAACCCTAACACTATCCTAGGCCTGATAATAACCCTAACCCTAACCCTAACACTATCCTAGGGTTTATGTTAACCCTAACCCGAACACTATCCTAGGGCGGATGCTAACCCTAACACTAACCCTAACTCTATCCTAGGGCTGATGCTAACCCTAACACTAACACTATCCTAGGGCTGATGCTAACCCTAACCCTAACCCTAACATTATCCTAGGGCTGATGCTAACCCTAACCCTAACTCTAACACTATCTTAGGGCTGAGGCTAACCCTAACACTAACACTATCCTACGGCTGATGCTAACCCTAACCCTAACCCTAACAGTGTCCTAGGGCTGATGCTAACACTAACCCTAACACTATCCTAGGGCTGATGCTAACCCTAACCCTAACCCTAACATTATCCTAGGGCTGATGCTGACCCTAACCCTAACTCTAACACTAACCTAGGGCTGATGCTAACCCTAACCCTAACACTATCCTAGGGCTGATGCTAACCCTAACCCTAACCCTAACAGTATCCTAGGGCTGATGCTAACCCTAACACTAACACTATCCTAGGGCTGATGCTAACCCTAACCCTAACCCTAACACTATCCTAGGGCTGATGCTAACCCTAACCCTAACACTATCCTAGGGCTGATGCTAACCCTAACCTTAACCCTAACATTATCCCAGGGCTGATGCTAACCCTAACCCTAACACTATCCTAGGGCTGATGCTAACCCTAACGCTAACCCTAAAACTATCCTAGGGCTGATGCTAACCCTAACCCTAACCCTAACACTATCCTAGAGCTGATGCTAACCCTAACCCTAACCCTAACCCTAACCCTAATACTATCCTACGGCTGATGCTAACCCTAACCCTAACCCTAACACTATGCTAGGGCTGATGCTAACCCTAACACTAACACTATCCTAGGGCTGATGCTAACCCTAACCCTACCCCTAACACTATCCTAGGGCTGATGCTAACCTTAACCCTAACGCTAACACTATCCTAGGGCTGAGGCTAACCCTAACCCTAACACTATCCTACGGCTGAGGCTAACCCTAACCCTAACCCTAACACTATCCTAAGGCTGATGGTAACCCTAACACTAACACTATCCTAAGCCTGGTGCTAACCCTAACTCTAACCCTAACACTATCCTAGGGCTGATGCTAACCCTAACCCTAATAATATCCTAGGGCTGATGCTAACACTAACCCTAAACCTATCACTATGCTAGGGCTGATGCTAACCCTAACCCTAACCCTAACACTATCCTAGGGATGATGCTAACCCTAACAGTAACACTATCCTAGGGCTGATGCTAACCCTAACCCTAACCCTAACACTATCCTAGGCCTGATGCTAACCCTAACCCTAACCCTAACACTATCCTAGGGCTGATGCTAACCCTAACAGTAACACTATCCTAGGGCTGATGCTAACCCTAACCCTAACCCTAACACTATCCTAGGCCTGATGCTAACCCTAACCCTAACACTATCATAGGCCTGATGCTAACCCTAACCCTAACCCTAACACTATCCTAGGGCTGATGCTAACCCTAACCCTAACACTATCCTAGGGCTGATGCTAACCCTAACCCTAACCCTAACACTATCCTAGGGCTGATGCTAACCCTAACCCTAACACTATCATAGGCCTGATGATAACCCTAACCCTAACCCTAACACTATCCTAGGGCTGATGCTAACCCTAACCCTAACACTATCCTAGGCCTGATGCTAACCCTAACCCTAACCCTAACACTATCCTAGGGCTGATGCTAACCCTAACCCTAACACTATCCTAGAGCTGATGCTAACCCTAACCCTAACCCTAACACTATCCTAGGGCTGATGCTAACCCTAACCCTAACACTATCCTAGGGCTGATGCTAACCCTAACCCTAACCCTAACACTATCCTAGGGCTGATGCTAAACTTAACCCTAACCCTAACACTATCCTAGGGCTGATTCTAACCGTAATCCTAACACTATCCTAGGCCTGATGCTAACCCTAACTTTACACTAACACTATCCTAGGCCTGATGCTAACCCTAACCCTAACCCTAACACTATCCTAGGGCTGATGCTAACCCTAACCCTAACACTATCCTAGGGCTGATGCTAACCCTAACCCTAACCCTAAAACTATCCTAGGGCTGATGCTAACCCTAACCATAACACTATCCTAGGCCTGATGATAACCCTAACCCTAACCCTAACACTATCCTAGGGCTGATGCTAACCCTAACCCTAACACTATCCTAGGGCTGATGCTAACCCTAACCCTAACCCTAACACTATCCTAGGGCTGATGCTAACCCTAACGCTAACCCTAAAACTATCCTTGAACTGATGCTAACCCTAACCCTAACCCTAACACTACCCTAGGCCTCATGATAACCCTAACCCTAACCCTAACACTATCCTAGGGTTTATGTTTTCCCTAACCCTAACACTATCCTAGGGCTGATGCTAACCCTAACCCTACCACTATCCTGGGCCTGATGCTAACCCTAACCCTAACACTAACACTATCCTAGGGCTGATGCTAACCCTAATCCTAACACTATCCTAGGGCTGATGCTAACCCTAACCCTAACCCTAACACTATCCTAGGGCTGATGCTAATCCTAACGCTAACCCTAACACTATCCTTCAACTAATGCTAACCCTAACCCTAACCCTAACACTATCCTAGGCCTGATGATAACCCTAACCCTAACCCTAACACTATCCTAGGGTTTATGTTAACCCTAACCCTAACACTATCCTAGGGCTGATGCGAACCCTAACCCTAACCCTAACACTATCCTAGGGCTGATGCTAACCCTAACCCTAACTCTAACACTATCTAAGGGCTGAGGCTAACCCTAATGCTAACACTATCCTACGGCTGATGCTAACCCTAACCTTAACCCTAACACTATCCTAGGGCTGATGCTAACCCTAACCCTAACACTATCCTAGGCCTGATGCTAACCCTAACCCTAACCCTAACACTATCCTAGGGCTGATGCTAACCCTAACCCTAACACTATCCTAGAGCTGATGCTAACCCTAACCCTAACCCTAACACTATCCTAGGGCTGATGCTAACCCTAACCCTAACACTATCCTAGGGCTGATGCTAACCCTAACCCTAACCCCAACACTATCCTAGGGCTGATGCTAAACTTAACCCTAACCCTCACACTATCCTAGGGCTGATTCTAACCGTAATCCTAACACTATCCTAGGCCTGATGCTAACCCTAACCCTTACCCTAACACTATCCTAGGGCTGATGCTAACCCTAACTCTAACCCTAACACTATCCTAGAGCTGATGCTAACCCTAACCCTAACAGTATCCTAGGCCTGATGATAACCCTAACCCTAACCCTGACACTATCCTAGGGCTGATGCTAACCCTAACCCTAACACTATCCTAGGGCTGATGCTAACCCTAACCCTAACCCTAACACTATGCTAGGCCTGATGCTAACCCTATCCCTAACCCTAACACTCTCCTAGGGCTGAGGCTAACCCTAACCCTAACACTATCCTAGGGCTCATGCTAACCCTAACCCTAACCCAAACACTATCCTAGGGTTGATGCTAACCCTAACCCTAACACTATCCTAAGGCTGATGCTAACCCTAACCCTAACCCTAACACTATCCTTGGGCTGATGCTAACCCTAACCCTAACACTATCCTGGGCCTGATGCTAACCCTAACCCTAACCCTAACACTATCCTAGGGCTGATGCTAACCCTAACCCTAACACTATCCTAGGGCTGATACTAACCCTAAACCTAACCCTAACACTATCCTAGGGCTGATGCTAACCCTAACCCTAACCCTAACACTATCCTAGAGCTGATGCTAACCCTAACCCTAACCCTAACCCTAACCCTAATACTATCCTACGGCTGATGCTAACCCTAACCCTAACCCTAACACTATCCTAGGGCTTATGCTAACCCTAACACTAACACTATCCTAGGGCTGATGCTAACCCTAACCCTACCCCTAACACTATCCTAGGGCTGATGCTAACCCTAACCCTAACGCTAACACTATCCTTGGGCTGATGGTAACCCTAACCCTAACACTAACCTAGGCCTGATGATAACCCTAACCCTAACGCTAACACTATCCTAGGGCTGATGCTAACCCTAACCATAACACTATCCTAGGCCTGATGCTAACCCTAACCCTAACCCTAACACTATCCTAGGGCTGCTGCTAACCCTAACCCTAACATTATCCTAGGGCTGATGCTAACCCTAACCCTAAACCTAACACTATCCTAGGGCTGATGCTAACCCTAACCCTAACACTATCATAGGCCTGATGATAACCCTAACCCTAACCCTAACACTATCCTAGGGCTGATGCTAACCCTAACCCTAACATTATCCTAGGCCTGATGCTAACCCTAACCCTAACCCTAACACTATCCTAGGGCTGATGCTAACCCTAACCCTAACACTATCCTAGGGCTGATGCTAACCCTAACCCTAACCCTAAGACTATCCTAGGGCTGATGCTAACCCTAACCCTAACACTATCCTAGGCCTGATGATAACCCTAACCCTAACCCTAACACTATCCTAGGGCTGATGCTAACCCTAACCCTAACACTATCCTAGGGCTGATGCTAACCCTAACCCTAACCCTAACACTATCCTAGGGCTGATGCTAACCCTAACGCTAACCCTAAAACTATCCTTGAACTGATGCTAACCCTAACCCTAACCCTAACACTATCCTAGGCCTCATGATAACCCTAACCCTAACGCTAACACTATCCTAGGGTTTATGTTAACCCTAACCCTAACACTATCCTAGGGCTGATGCTAGCCCTAACCCTACCACTATCCTCGGCCTGATGCTAACCCTAACCCTAACACTAACACTATCCTAGGGCTGATGCTAACCCTAATCCTAACACTATCCTAGGGCTGATGCTAACCCTAACCCTAACCCTAACACTATCCTAGGGCTGATGCTAATCCTAACGCTAACCGTAACACTATCCTTCAACTAATGCTAACCCTAACCCTAACCCTAACACTATCCTAGGCCTGATGATAACCCTAACACTAACCCTAACACTTTCCTAGGGTTTATGTTAACCCTAACCCTAACACTATCCTAGGGCTGATGCGAACCCTAACCCTAACCCTAACACTATCCTAGGGCTGATGCTAACCCTAACCCTAACTCTAACACTATCTAAGGGGTGAGGCTAACCCTAATCCTAACACTATCCTACGGCTGATGCTAACCCTAACCTTAACCCTAACACTATCCTAGGGCTGATGCTAACCCTAACCCTAACACTATCCTAGGCCTGATGCTAACCCTAACCCTAACCCTAACACTATCCTAGGGCTGATGCTAACCCTAACCCTAACACTATCTTGGGCTGATGCTAACCCTAACCCTAACCCTAACACTATGCTAGGCCTGATGCTAACCCTATCCCTAACCCTAACACTCTCCTAGGGCTGAGGCTAACCCTAACCCTAAACTATCCTAGTGCTCATGCTAACCCTAACCCTAACCCAAACACTATCCTAGGGTTGATGCTAACCCTAACCCTAACACTATCCTAGGGCTGATGCTAACTCTAACCCTAACCCTAACACAATCCTAGGGCTGATGCTAACCCTAACCCTAACAATATCCTAGGGCTGATGCTAACCCTAACACTAACACTATCCTAGGCCTGATGCTAACCCTAACCCTAACCCTAACACTATCCTAGGGCTGATGCTAACCCTAACCCTAACACTATCCTAGGGCTGATGCTAACCCTAACCCTAACACTATCCTACGTCTGATGCTAACCCTAACCCTAACCCTAACACTATCCTAGGGCTGATGCTAACCCTAACCCTAACACTATCCTAGGTCTGATGCTAACCCTAACCCTAACCCTAACACTATCCTAGGGCAGATGCTAACCCTAACGCTAACCCTAACACTATCCTTGAACTGATGCTAATCCGAACCCTAACCCTAACACTATCCTAGGCCTGATAATAACCCTAACCCTAACCCTAACACTATCCTAGGGTTTATGTTAACCCTAACCCGAACACTATCCTAGGGCGGATGCTAACCCTAACACTAACCCTAACTCTATCCTAGGGCTGATGCTAACCCTAACACTAACACTATCCTAGGGCTGATGCTAACCCTAACCCTAACCCTAACATTATCCTAGGGCTGATGCTAACCCTAACCCTAACTCTAACACTATCTTAGGGCTGAGGCTAACCCTAACACTAACACTATCCTACGGCTGATGCTAACCCTAACCCTAACCCTAACAGTGTCCTAGGGCTGATGCTAACACTAACCCTAACACTATCCTAGGGCTCATGCTAACCCTAACCCTAACCCTAACACTATCCTAGGGCTGATGCTAACCCTAACGCTAACCCTAAAACTATCCTTGAACTGATGCTAACCCTAACCCTAACCCTAACACTACCCTAGGCCTCATGATAACCCTAACCCTAACCCTAACACTATCCTAGGGTTTATGTTTTCCCTAACCCTAACACTATCCTAGGGATGATGCTAACCCTAACCCTACCACTATCCTGGGCCTGATGCTAACCCTAACCCTAACACTAACACTATCCTAGGGCTGATGCTAACCCTAATCCTAACACTATCCTAGGGCTGATGCTAACCCTAACCCTAACCCTATCACTATCCTAGGGCTGATGCTAATCCTAACGCTAACCCTAACACTATCCTTCAACTAATGCTAACCCTAACCCTAACCCTAACACTATCCTAGGCCTGATGATAACCCTAACCCTAACCCTAACACTATCCTAGGGTTTATGTTAACCCTAACCCTAACACTATCCTAGGGCTGATGCGAACCCTAACCCTAACCCTAACACTATCCTAGGGCTGATGCTAACCCTAACCCTAACTCTAACACTATCTAAGGGCTGAGGCTAACCCTAATGCTAACACTATCCTACGGCTGATGCTAACCCTAACCCTAACCCTAACACTATCCAAGGGCTGATGCTAACCCTAACCCTAACACTATCCTAGAGCTGATGCTAACCCTAACCCTAACCCTAACACTATCCTAGGGCTGATGCTAACCCTAACCCTAACACTATCCTAGGGCTGATGCTAACCCTAACCCTAACCCTAACACTATCCTAGGGCTGATGCTAAACTTAACCCTAACCCTAACACTATCCTAGGGCTGATTCTAACCGTAATCCTAACACTATCCTAGGCCTGATGCTAACCCTAACCCTTACCCTAACACTATCCTAGGGCTGATGCTAACCCTAACTCTAACCCTAACACTATCCTAGAGCTGATGCTAACCCTAACCCTAACACTATCCTAGGCCTGATGATAACCCTAACCCTAACCCTGACACTATCCTAGGGCTGATGCTAACCCTAACCCTAACACTATCCTAGGGCTGATGCTAACCCTAACCCTAACCCTAACACTATGCTAGGCCTGATGCTAACCCTATCCCTAACCCTAACACTCTCCTAGGGCTGAGGCTAACCCTAACCCTAACACTATCCTAGGGCTCATGCTAACCCTAACCCTAACCCAAACACTATCCTAGGGTTGATGCTAACCCTAACCCTAACACTATCCTAAGGCTGATGCTAACCCTAACCCTAACCCTAACACTATCCTTGGGCTGATGCTAACCCTAACCCTAACACTATCCTGGGCCTGATGCTAACCCTAACCCTAACCCTAACACTATCCTAGGGCTGATGCTAACCCTAACCCTAACACTATCCTAGGGCTGATACTAACCCTAAACCTAACCCTAACACTATCCTAGGGCTGATGCTAACCCTAACCCTAACCCTAACACTATCCTAGAGCTGATGCTAACCCTAACCCTAACCTTAACCCTAACCCTAATACTATCCTACGGCTGATGCTAACCCTAACCCTAACCCTAACACTATCCTAGGGCTGATGCTAACCCTAACACTAACACTATCCTAGGGCTGATGCTAACCCTAACACTACCCCTAACACTATCCTAGGGCTGATGCTAACCCTAACCCTAACGCTAACACTATCCTAGGGCTGATGGTAACCCTAACCCTAACACTAACCTAGGCCTGATGATAACCCTAACCCTAACGCTAACACTATCCTAGGGCTGATGCTAACCCTAACCATAACACTATCCTAGGCCTGATGCTAACCCTAACCCTAACCCTAACACTATCCTAGGGCTGCTGCTAACCCTAACCCTAACACTATCCTAGGGCTGATGCTAACCCTAACCCTAAACCTAACACTATCCTAGGGCTGATGCTAACCCTAACCCTAACACTATCATAGGCCTGATGATAACCCTAACCCTAACCCTAACACTATCCTAGGGCTGATGCTAACCCTAACCCTAACACTATCCTAGGCCTGATGCTAACCCTAACCCTAACCCTAACACTATCCTAGGGCTGATGCTAACCCTAACCCTAACACTATCCTAGGGCTGATGCTAACCCTAACCCTAACCCTAAGACTATCCTAGGGCTGATGCTAACCCTAACCCTAACACTATCCTAAGCCTGATGATAACCCTAACCCTAACCCTAACACTATCCTAGGGCTGATGCTAACCCTAACCCTAACACTATCCTAGGGCTGATGCTATCCCTAACCCTAACCCTAACACTATCCTAGGGCTAATGCTAACCCTAACGCTAACCCTAAAACTATCCTTGAACTGATGCTAACCCTAACCCTAACCCTAACACTATCCTAGGCCTCATGATAACCCTAACCCTAACCCTAACACTATCCTAGGGTTTATGTTAACCCTAACCCTAACACTATCCTAGGGCTGATGCTAGCCCTAACCCTACCACTATCCTCGGCCTGATGCTAACCATAACCCTAACACTAACACTATCCTAGGGCTGATGCTAACCCTAATCCTAACACTATCCTAGGGCTGATGCTAACCCTAACCCTAACCCTAACACTATCCTAGGGCTGATGCTAATCCTAACGCTAACCGTAACACTATCCTTCAACTAATGCTAACCCTAACCCTAACCCTAACACTATCCTAGGCCTGATGATAACCCTAACACTAACCCTAACACTTTCCTAGGGTTTATGTTAACCCTAACCCTAACACTATCCTAGGGCTCATGCGAACCCTAACCCTAACCCTAACACTATCCTAGGGCTGATGCTAACCCTAACCCTAACTCTAACACTATCTAAGGGGTGAGGCTAACCCTAATCCTAACACTATCCTACGGCTGATGCTAACCCTAACCTTAACCCTAACACTATCCTAGGGCTGATGCTAACCCTAACCCTAACACTATCCTAGGCCTGATGCTAACCCTAACCCTAACCCTAACACTATCCTAGGGCTGATGCTAACCCTAACCCTAACACTATCCTAGGGCTGATGCTAACCCTAACCCTAACCCTAACACTATGCTAGGCCTGATGCTAACCCTATCCCTAACCCTAACACTCTCCTAGGGCTGAGGCTAACCCTAACCCTAACACTATCCTAGGGCTCATGCTAACCCTAACCCTAACCCAAACACTATCCTAGGGTTGATGCTAACCCTAACCCTAACACTATCCTAGGGCTGATGCTAACTCTAACCCTAACCCTAACACTATCCTAGGGCTGATGCTAACCCTAACCCTAACACGATCCTAGGGCTGATGCTAACCCTAACACTAACACTATCCTAGGCCTGATGCTAACCCTAACCCTAACCCTAACACTATCCTAGGGCTGATGCTAACCCTAACCCTAACACTATCCTAGGGCTGATGCTAACCCTAACCCTAACACTATCCTACGTCTGATGCTAACCCTAACCCTAACCCTAACACTATCCTAGGGCTGATGCTAACCCTAACCCTAACACTATCCTAGGTCTGATGCTAACCCTAACCCTAACCCTAACACTATCCTAGGGCAGATGCTAACCCTAACGCTAACCCTAACACTATCCTTGAACTGATGCTAATCCTAACCCTAACCCTAACACTATCCTAGGCCTGATAATAACCCTAACCCTAACCCTAACACTATCCTAGGGTTTATGTTAACCCTAACCCGAACACTATCCTAGGGCGGATGCTAACCCTAACACTAACCCTAACTCTATCCTAGGGCTGATGCTAACCCTAACACTAACACTATCCTAGGGCTGATGCTAACCCTAACCCTAACCCTAACATTATCCTAGGGCTGATGCTAACCCTAACCCTAACTCTAACACTATCTTAGGGCTGAGGCTAACCCTAACACTAACACTATCCTACGGCTGATGCTAACCCTAACCCTAACCCTAACAGTGTCCTAGGGCTGATGCTAACACTAACCCTAACACTATCCTAGGGCTGATGCTAACCCTAACCCTAACCCTAACATTATCCTAGGGCTGATGCTGACCCTAACCCTAACTCTAACACTAACCTAGGGCTGATGCTAACCCTAACCCTAACACTATCCTAGGGCTGATGCTAACCCTAACCCTAACCCTAACAGTATCCTAGGGCTGATGCTAACCCTAACACTAACACTATCCTAGGGCTGATGCTAACCCTAACCCTAACCCTAACACTATCCTAGGGCTGATGCTAACCCTAACCCTAACACTATCCTAGGGCTGATGCTAACCCTAACCTTAACCCTAACATTATCCCAGGGCTGATGCTAACCCTAACCCTAACACTATCCTAGGGCTGATGCTAACCCTAACGCTAACCCTAAAACTATCCTAGGGCTGATGCTAACCCTAACCCTAACCCTAACACTATCCTAGAGCTGATGCTAACCCTAACCCTAACCCTAACCCTAACCCTAATACTATCCTACGGCTGATGCTAACCCTAACCCTAACCCTAACACTATGCTAGGGCTGATGCTAACCCTAACACTAACACTATCCTAGGGCTGATGCTAACCCTAACCCTACCCCTAACACTATCCTAGGGCTGATGCTAACCTTAACCCTAACGCTAACACTATCCTAGGGCTGAGGCTAACCCTAACCCTAACACTATCCTACGGCTGAGGCTAACCCTAACCCTAACCCTAACACTATCCTAAGGCTGATGGTAACCCTAACACTAACACTATCCTAAGCCTGGTGCTAACCCTAACTCTAACCCTAACACTATCCTAGGGCTGATGCTAACCCTAACCCTAATAATATCCTAGGGCTGATGCTAACACTAACCCTAAACCTATCACTATGCTAGGGCTGATGCTAACCCTAACCCTAACCCTAACACTATCCTAGGGATGATGCTAACCCTAACAGTAACACTATCCTAGGGCTGATGCTAACCCTAACCCTAACCCTAACACTATCCTAGGCCTGATGCTAACCCTAACCCTAACCCTAACACTATCCTAGGGCTGATGCTAACCCTAACAGTAACACTATCCTAGGGCTGATGCTAACCCTAACCCTAACCCTAACACTATCCTAGGCCTGATGCTAACCCTAACCCTAACACTATCATAGGCCTGATGCTAACCCTAACCCTAACCCTAACACTATCCTAGGGCTGATGCTAACCCTAACCCTAACACTATCCTAGGGCTGATGCTAACCCTAACCCTAACCCTAACACTATCCTAGGGCTGATGCTAACCCTAACCCTAACACTATCATAGGCCTGATGATAACCCTAACCCTAACCCTAACACTATCCTAGGGCTGATGCTAACCCTAACCCTAACCCTAACACTATCCTTGGGCTGATGCTAACCCTAACCCTAACACTATCCTGGGCCTGATGCTAACCCTAACCCTAACCCTAACACTATCCTAGGGCTGATGCTAACCCTAACCCTAACACTATCCTAGGGCTGATACTAACCCTAAACCTAACCCTAACACTATCCTAGGGCTGATGCTAACCCTAACCCTAACCCTAACACTATCCTAGAGCTGATGCTAACCCTAACCCTAACCCTAACCCTAACCCTAATACTATCCTACGGCTGATGCTAACCCTAACCCTAACCCTAACACTATCCTAGGGCTTATGCTAACCCTAACACTAACACTATCCTAGGGCTGATGCTAACCCTAACCCTACCCCTAACACTATCCTAGGGCTGATGCTAACCCTAACCCTAACGCTAACACTATCCTTGGGCTGATGGTAACCCTAACCCTAACACTAACCTAGGCCTGATGATAACCCTAACCCTAACGCTAACACTATCCTAGGGCTGATGCTAACCCTAACCATAACACTATCCTAGGCCTGATGCTAACCCTAACCCTAACCCTAACACTATCCTAGGGCTGCTGCTAACCCTAACCCTAACATTATCCTAGGGCTGATGCTAACCCTAACCCTAAACCTAACACTATCCTAGGGCTGATGCTAACCCTAACCCTAACACTATCATAGGCCTGATGATAACCCTAACCCTAACCCTAACACTATCCTAGGGCTGATGCTAACCCTAACCCTAACATTATCCTAGGCCTGATGCTAACCCTAACCCTAACCCTAACACTATCCTAGGGCTGATGCTAACCCTAACCCTAACACTATCCTAGGGCTGATGCTAACCCTAACCCTAACCCTAAGACTATCCTAGGGCTGATGCTAACCCTAACCCTAACACTATCCTAGGCCTGATGATAACCCTAACCCTAACCCTAACACTATCCTAGGGCTGATGCTAACCCTAACCCTAACACTATCCTAGGGCTGATGCTAACCCTAACCCTAACCCTAACACTATCCTAGGGCTGATGCTAACCCTAACGCTAACCCTAAAACTATCCTTGAACTGATGCTAACCCTAACCCTAACCCTAACACTATCCTAGGCCTCATGATAACCCTAACCCTAACGCTAACACTATCCTAGGGTTTATGTTAACCCTAACCCTAACACTATCCTAGGGCTGATGCTAGCCCTAACCCTACCACTATCCTCGGCCTGATGCTAACCCTAACCCTAACACTAACACTATCCTAGGGCTGATGCTAACCCTAATCCTAACACTATCCTAGGGCTGATGCTAACCCTAACCCTAACCCTAACACTATCCTAGGGCTGATGCTAATCCTAACGCTAACCGTAACACTATCCTTCAACTAATGCTAACCCTAACCCTAACCCTAACACTATCCTAGGCCTGATGATAACCCTAACACTAACCCTAACACTTTCCTAGGGTTTATGTTAACCCTAACCCTAACACTATCCTAGGGCTGATGCGAACCCTAACCCTAACCCTAACACTATCCTAGGGCTGATGCTAACCCTAACCCTAACTCTAACACTATCTAAGGGGTGAGGCTAACCCTAATCCTAACACTATCCTACGGCTGATGCTAACCCTAACCTTAACCCTAACACTATCCTAGGGCTGATGCTAACCCTAACCCTAACACTATCCTAGGCCTGATGCTAACCCTAACCCTAACCCTAACACTATCCTAGGGCTGATGCTAACCCTAACCCTAACACTATCTTGGGCTGATGCTAACCCTAACCCTAACCCTAACACTATGCTAGGCCTGATGCTAACCCTATCCCTAACCCTAACACTCTCCTAGGGCTGAGGCTAACCCTAACCCTAAACTATCCTAGTGCTCATGCTAACCCTAACCCTAACCCAAACACTATCCTAGGGTTGATGCTAACCCTAACCCTAACACTATCCTAGGGCTGATGCTAACTCTAACCCTAACCCTAACACAATCCTAGGGCTGATGCTAACCCTAACCCTAACAATATCCTAGGGCTGATGCTAACCCTAACACTAACACTATCCTAGGCCTGATGCTAACCCTAACCCTAACCCTAACACTATCCTAGGGCTGATGCTAACCCTAACCCTAACACTATCCTAGGGCTGATGCTAACCCTAACCCTAACACTATCCTACGTCTGATGCTAACCCTAACCCTAACCCTAACACTATCCTAGGGCTGATGCTAACCCTAACCCTAACACTATCCTAGGTCTGATGCTAACCCTAACCCTAACCCTAACACTATCCTAGGGCAGATGCTAACCCTAACGCTAACCCTAACACTATCCTTGAACTGATGCTAATCCGAACCCTAACCCTAACACTATCCTAGGCCTGATAATAACCCTAACCCTAACCCTAACACTATCCTAGGGTTTATGTTAACCCTAACCCGAACACTATCCTAGGGCGGATGCTAACCCTAACACTAACCCTAACTCTATCCTAGGGCTGATGCTAACCCTAACACTAACACTATCCTAGGGCTGATGCTAACCCTAACCCTAACCCTAACATTATCCTAGGGCTGATGCTAACCCTAACCCTAACTCTAACACTATCTTAGGGCTGAGGCTAACCCTAACACTAACACTATCCTACGGCTGATGCTAACCCTAACCCTAACCCTAACAGTGTCCTAGGGCTGATGCTAACACTAACCCTAACACTATCCTAGGGCTCATGCTAACCCTAACCCTAACCCTAACACTATCCTAGGGCTGATGCTAACCCTAACGCTAACCCTAAAACTATCCTTGAACTGATGCTAACCCTAACCCTAACCCTAACACTACCCTAGGCCTCATGATAACCCTAACCCTAACCCTAACACTATCCTAGGGTTTATGTTTTCCCTAACCCTAACACTATCCTAGGGATGATGCTAACCCTAACCCTACCACTATCCTGGGCCTGATGCTAACCCTAACCCTAACACTAACACTATCCTAGGGCTGATGCTAACCCTAATCCTAACACTATCCTAGGGCTGATGCTAACCCTAACCCTAACCCTATCACTATCCTAGGGCTGATGCTAATCCTAACGCTAACCCTAACACTATCCTTCAACTAATGCTAACCCTAACCCTAACCCTAACACTATCCTAGGCCTGATGATAACCCTAACCCTAACCCTAACACTATCCTAGGGTTTATGTTAACCCTAACCCTAACACTATCCTAGGGCTGATGCGAACCCTAACCCTAACCCTAACACTATCCTAGGGCTGATGCTAACCCTAACCCTAACTCTAACACTATCTAAGGGCTGAGGCTAACCCTAATGCTAACACTATCCTACGGCTGATGCTAACCCTAACCCTAACCCTAACACTATCCAAGGGCTGATGCTAACCCTAACCCTAACACTATCCTAGAGCTGATGCTAACCCTAACCCTAACCCTAACACTATCCTAGGGCTGATGCTAACCCTAACCCTAACACTATCCTAGGGCTGATGCTAACCCTAACCCTAACCCTAACACTATCCTAGGGCTGATGCTAAACTTAACCCTAACCCTAACACTATCCTAGGGCTGATTCTAACCGTAATCCTAACACTATCCTAGGCCTGATGCTAACCCTAACCCTTACCCTAACACTATCCTAGGGCTGATGCTAACCCTAACTCTAACCCTAACACTATCCTAGAGCTGATGCTAACCCTAACCCTAACACTATCCTAGGCCTGATGATAACCCTAACCCTAACCCTGACACTATCCTAGGGCTGATGCTAACCCTAACCCTAACACTATCCTAGGGCTGATGCTAACCCTAACCCTAACCCTAACACTATGCTAGGCCTGATGCTAACCCTATCCCTAACCCTAACACTCTCCTAGGGCTGAGGCTAACCCTAACCCTAACACTATCCTAGGGCTCATGCTAACCCTAACCCTAACCCAAACACTATCCTAGGGTTGATGCTAACCCTAACCCTAACACTATCCTAAGGCTGATGCTAACCCTAACCCTAACCCTAACACTATCCTTGGGCTGATGCTAACCCTAACCCTAACACTATCCTGGGCCTGATGCTAACCCTAACCCTAACCCTAACACTATCCTAGGGCTGATGCTAACCCTAACCCTAACACTATCCTAGGGCTGATACTAACCCTAAACCTAACCCTAACACTATCCTAGGGCTGATGCTAACCCTAACCCTAACCCTAACACTATCCTAGAGCTGATGCTAACCCTAACCCTAACCTTAACCCTAACCCTAATACTATCCTACGGCTGATGCTAACCCTAACCCTAACCCTAACACTATCCTAGGGCTGATGCTAACCCTAACACTAACACTATCCTAGGGCTGATGCTAACCCTAACACTACCCCTAACACTATCCTAGGGCTGATGCTAACCCTAACCCTAACGCTAACACTATCCTAGGGCTGATGGTAACCCTAACCCTAACACTAACCTAGGCCTGATGATAACCCTAACCCTAACGCTAACACTATCCTAGGGCTGATGCTAACCCTAACCATAACACTATCCTAGGCCTGATGCTAACCCTAACCCTAACCCTAACACTATCCTAGGGCTGCTGCTAACCCTAACCCTAACACTATCCTAGGGCTGATGCTAACCCTAACCCTAAACCTAACACTATCCTAGGGCTGATGCTAACCCTAACCCTAACACTATCATAGGCCTGATGATAACCCTAACCCTAACCCTAACACTATCCTAGGGCTGATGCTAACCCTAACCCTAACACTATCCTAGGCCTGATGCTAACCCTAACCCTAACCCTAACACTATCCTAGGGCTGATGCTAACCCTAACCCTAACACTATCCTAGGGCTGATGCTAACCCTAACCCTAACCCTAAGACTATCCTAGGGCTGATGCTAACCCTAACCCTAACACTATCCTAAGCCTGATGATAACCCTAACCCTAACCCTAACACTATCCTAGGGCTGATGCTAACCCTAACCCTAACACTATCCTAGGGCTGATGCTATCCCTAACCCTAACCCTAACACTATCCTAGGGCTAATGCTAACCCTAACGCTAACCCTAAAACTATCCTTGAACTGATGCTAACCCTAACCCTAACCCTAACACTATCCTAGGCCTCATGATAACCCTAACCCTAACCCTAACACTATCCTAGGGTTTATGTTAACCCTAACCCTAACACTATCCTAGGGCTGATGCTAGCCCTAACCCTACCACTATCCTCGGCCTGATGCTAACCCTAACCCTAACACTAACACTATCCTAGGGCTGATGCTAACCCTAATCCTAACACTATCCTAGGGCTGATGCTAACCCTAACCCTAACCCTAACACTATCCTAGGGCTGATGCTAATCCTAACGCTAACCGTAACACTATCCTTCAACTAATGCTAACCCTAACCCTAACCCTAACACTATCCTAGGCCTGATGATAACCCTAACACTAACCCTAACACTTTCCTAGGGTTTATGTTAACCCTAACCCTAACACTATCCTAGGGCTCATGCGAACCCTAACCCTAACCCTAACACTATCCTAGGGCTGATGCTAACCCTAACCCTAACTCTAACACTATCTAAGGGGTGAGGCTAACCCTAATCCTAACACTATCCTACGGCTGATGCTAACCCTAACCTTAACCCTAACACTATCCTAGGGCTGATGCTAACCCTAACCCTAACACTATCCTAGGCCTGATGCTAACCCTAACCCTAACCCTAACACTATCCTAGGGCTGATGCTAACCCTAACCCTAACACTATCCTAGGGCTGATGCTAACCCTAACCCTAACCCTAACACTATGCTAGGCCTGATGCTAACCCTATCCCTAACCCTAACACTCTCCTAGGGCTGAGGCTAACCCTAACCCTAACACTATCCTAGGGCTCATGCTAACCCTAACCCTAACCCAAACACTATCCTAGGGTTGATGCTAACCCTAACCCTAACACTATCCTAGGGCTGATGCTAACTCTAACCCTAACCCTAACACTATCCTAGGGCTGATGCTAACCCTAACCCTAACACGATCCTAGGGCTGATGCTAACCCTAACACTAACACTATCCTAGGCCTGATGCTAACCCTAACCCTAACCCTAACACTATCCTAGGGCTGATGCTAACCCTAACCCTAACACTATCCTAGGGCTGATGCTAACCCTAACCCTAACACTATCCTACGTCTGATGCTAACCCTAACCCTAACCCTAACACTATCCTAGGGCTGATGCTAACCCTAACCCTAACACTATCCTAGGTCTGATGCTAACCCTAACCCTAACCCTAACACTATCCTAGGGCAGATGCTAACCCTAACGCTAACCCTAACACTATCCTTGAACTGATGCTAATCCTAACCCTAACCCTAACACTATCCTAGGCCTGATAATAACCCTAACCCTAACCCTAACACTATCCTAGGGTTTATGTTAACCCTAACCCGAACACTATCCTAGGGCGGATGCTAACCCTAACACTAACCCTAACTCTATCCTAGGGCTGATGCTAACCCTAACACTAACACTATCCTAGGGCTGATGCTAACCCTAACCCTAACCCTAACATTATCCTAGGGCTGATGCTAACCCTAACCCTAACTCTAACACTATCTTAGGGCTGAGGCTAACCCTAACACTAACACTATCCTACGGCTGATGCTAACCCTAACCCTAACCCTAACAGTGTCCTAGGGCTGATGCTAACACTAACCCTAACACTATCCTAGGGCTGATGCTAACCCTAACCCTAACCCTAACATTATCCTAGGGCTGATGCTGACCCTAACCCTAACTCTAACACTAACCTAGGGCTGATGCTAACCCTAACCCTAACACTATCCTAGGGCTGATGCTAACCCTAACCCTAACCCTAACAGTATCCTAGGGCTGATGCTAACCCTAACACTAACACTATCCTAGGGCTGATGCTAACCCTAACCCTAACCCTAACACTATCCTAGGGCTGATGCTAACCCTAACCCTAACACTATCCTAGGGCTGATGCTAACCCTAACCTTAACCCTAACATTATCCCAGGGCTGATGCTAACCCTAACCCTAACACTATCCTAGGGCTGATGCTAACCCTAACGCTAACCCTAAAACTATCCTAGGGCTGATGCTAACCCTAACCCTAACCCTAACACTATCCTAGAGCTGATGCTAACCCTAACCCTAACCCTAACCCTAACCCTAATACTATCCTACGGCTGATGCTAACCCTAACCCTAACCCTAACACTATGCTAGGGCTGATGCTAACCCTAACACTAACACTATCCTAGGGCTGATGCTAACCCTAACCCTACCCCTAACACTATCCTAGGGCTGATGCTAACCTTAACCCTAACGCTAACACTATCCTAGGGCTGAGGCTAACCCTAACCCTAACACTATCCTACGGCTGAGGCTAACCCTAACCCTAACCCTAACACTATCCTAAGGCTGATGGTAACCCTAACACTAACACTATCCTAAGCCTGGTGCTAACCCTAACTCTAACCCTAACACTATCCTAGGGATGATGCTAACCCTAACAGTAACACTATCCTAGGGCTGATGCTAACCCTAACCCTAACCCTAACACTATCCTAGGCCTGATGCTAACCCTAACCCTAACCCTAACACTATCCTAGGGCTGATGCTAACCCTAACCCTAACACTATCCTAGGGCTGATGCTAACCCTAACCCTAACCCTAACACTATCCTAGGCCTGATGCTAACCCTAACCCTAACACTATCATAGGCCTGATGCTAACCCTAACCCTAACCCTAACACTATCCTAGGGCTGATGCTAACCCTAACCCTAACACTATCCTAGGGCTGATGCTAACCCTAACCCTAACCCTAACACTATCCTAGGGCTGATGCTAACCCTAACCCTAACACTATCATAGGCCTGATGATAACCCTAACCCTAACCCTAACACTATCCTAGGGCTGATGCTAACCCTAACCCTAACACTATCCTAGGCCTGATGCTAACCCTAACCCTAACCCTAACACTATCCTAGGGCTGATGCTAACCCTAACCCTAACACTATCCTAGAGCTGATGCTAACCCTAACCCTAACCCTAACACTATCCTAGGGCTGATGCTAACCCTAACCCTAACACTATCCTAGGGCTGATGCTAACCCTAACCCTAACCCTAACACTATCCTAGGGCTGATGCTAAACTTAACCCTAACCCTAACACTATCCTAGGGCTGATTCTAACCGTAATCCTAACACTATCCTAGGCCTGATGCTAACCCTAACTTTACACTAACACTATCCTAGGGCTGATGCTAACCCTAACTCTAACCCTAACACTATCCTAGAGCTGATGCTAACCCTAACCCTAACACTATCCTAGGCCTGATGATAACCCTAACCCTAACCCTGACACTATCCTAGGGCTGATGCTAACCCTAACCCTAACACTATCCTAGGGCTGATGCTAACCCTAACCCTAACCCTAACACTATGCTAGGCCTGATGCTAACCCTATCCCTAACCCTAACACTCTCCTAGGGCTGAGGCTAACCCCAACCCTAACACTATCCTAGGGCTCATGCTAACCCTAACCCTAACCCAAACACTATCCTAGGGTTGATGCTAACCCTAACCCTAACACTATCCTAAGGCTGATGCTAACCCTAACCCTAACCCTAACACTATCCTTGGGCTGATGCTAACCCTAACCCTAACACTATCCTGGGCCTGATGCTAACCCTAACCCTAACCCTAACACTATCCTAGGGCTGATGCTAACCCTAACCCTAACACTATCCTAGGGCTGATACTAACCCTAAACCTAACCCTAACACTATCCTAGGGCTGATGCTAACCCTAACCCTAACCCTAACACTATCCTAGAGCTGATGCTAACCCTAACCCTAACCCTAACCCTAACCCTAATACTATCCTACGGCTGATGCTAACCCTAACCCTAACCCTAACACTTTCCTAGGGCTGATGCTAACCCTAACACTAACACTATCCTAGGGCTGATGCTAACCCTAACCCTACCCCTAACACTATCCTAGGGCTGATGCTAACCCTAACCCTAACGCTAACACTATCCTAGGGCTGATGGTAACCCTAACCCTAACACTAACCTAGGCCTGATGATAACCCTAACCCTAACGCTAACACTATCCTAGGGCTGATGCTAACCCTAACCATAACACTATCCTAGGCCTGATGCTAACCCTAACCCTAACCCTAACACTATCCTAGGGCTGCTGCTAACCCTAACCCTAACACTATCCTAGGGCTGATGCTAACCCTAACCCTAAACCTAACACTATCCTAGGGCTGATGCTAACCCTAACCCTAACACTATCATAGGCCTGATGATAACCCTAACCCTAACCCTAACACTATCCTAGGGCTGATGCTAACCCTAACCCTAACACTATCCTAGGCCTGATGCTAACCCTAACCCTAACCCTAACACTATCCTAGGGCTGATGCTAACCCTAACCCTAACACTATCCTAGGGCTGATGCTAACCCTAACCCTAACCCTAAGACTATCCTAGGGCTGATGCTAACCCTAACCCTAACACTATCCTAGGCCTGATGATAACCCTAACCCTAACCCTAACACTATCCTAGGGCTGATGCTAACCCTAACCCTAACACTATCCTAGGGCTGATGCTAACCCTAACCCTAACCCTAACACTATCCTAGGGCTGATGCTAACCCTAACGCTAACCCTAAAACTATCCTTGAACTGATGCTAACCCTAACCCTAACCCTAACACTATCCTAGGCCTCATGATAACCCTAACCCTAACCCTAACACTATCCTAGGGTTTATGTTAACCCTAACCTTAACACTATCCTAGGGCTGATGCTAGCCCTAACCCTACCACTATCCTCGGCCTGATGCTAACCCTAACCCTAACACTAACACTATCCTAGGGCTGATGCTAACCCTAATCCTAACACTATCCTAGGGCTGATGCTAACCCTAACCCTAACCTAACACTATCCTAGGGCTGATGCTAATCCTAACGCTAACCGTAACACTATCCTTCAACTAATGCTAACCCTAACCCTAACCCTAACACTATCCTAGGCCTGATGATAAAGCTAACACTAACCCTAACACTTTCCTAGGGTTTATGTTAACCCTAACCCTAACACTATCCTAGGGCTGATGCGAACCCTAACCCTAACCCTAACACTATCCTAGAGCTGATGCTAACCCTAACCCTAACTCTAACACTATCTAAGGGGTGAGGCTAACCCTAATACTAACACTATCCTACGGCTGATGCTAACCCTAACCTTAACCCTAACACTATCCTAGGGCTGATGCTAACCCTAACCCTAACACTATCCTAGGCCTGATGCTAACCCTAACCCTAACCCTAACACTATCCTAGGGCTGATGCTAACCCTAACCCTAACACTATCCTAGGGCTGATGCTAACCCTAACCCTAACCCTAACACTATGCTAGGCCTGATGCTAACCCTATCCCTAACCCTAACACTCTCCTAGGGCTGAGGCTAACCGTAACCCTAACACTATCCTAGGGCTCATGCTAACCCTAACCCTAACCCAAACACTATCCTAGGGTTGATGCTAACCCTAACCCTAACACTATCCTAGGGCTGATGCTAACTCTAACCCTAACCCTAACACTATCCTAGGGCTGATGCTAATCCTAACCCTAACACTATCCTAGGGCTGATGCTAACCCTAACACTAACACTATCCTAGGCCTGATGCTAACCCTAACCCTAACCCTAACACTATCCTAGGGCTGATGCTATCCCTAACCCTAACACTATCCTAGGGCTGATGCTAACCCTAACCCTAACACTATCCTACGTCTGATGCTAACCCTAACCCTAACCCTAACACTATCCTAGGGCTGATGCTAACCCTAACCCTAACACTATACTAGGTCTGATGCTAACCCTAACCCTAACCCTAACACTATCCTAGGGCAGATGCTAACCCTAACGCTAACCCTAACACTATCCTTGAACTGATGCTAATCCGAACCCTAACCCTAACACTATCCTAGGCCTGATAATAACCCTAACCCTAACCCTAACACTATCCTAGGGTTTATGTTAACCCTAACCCGAACACTATCCTAGGGCGGATGCTAACCCTAACACTAACCCTAACTCTATCCTAGGGCTGATGCTAACCCTAACCCTAACACTATCCTAGGGCTGATGCTAACCCTAACCCTAACACTATCCTAGGCCTGATGCTAACCCTAACCCTAACCCTAATATTATCCTAGGGCTGATGCTAACCCTAACCCTAACTCTAACACTATCTTAGGGCTGAGGCTAACCCTAACACTAACACTATCCTAGGGCTGATGCTAACCCTAACACTAACACTATCCTAGGCCTGATGCTAACCCTAACCCTAACCCTAACACTATCCTAGGGCTGATGCTATCCCTAACCCTAACACTATCCTAGGGCTGATGCTAACCCTAACCCTAACACTATCCTACGTCTGATGCTAACCCTAACCCTAACCCTAACACTATCCTAGGGCTGATGCTAACCCTAACCCTAACACTATACTAGGTCTGATGCTAACCCTAACCCTAACCCTAACACTATCCTAGGGCAGATGCTAACCCTAACGCTAACCCTAACACTATCCTTGAACTGATGCTAATCCGAACCCTAACCCTAACACTATCCTAGGCCTGATAATAACCCTAACCCTAACCCTAACACTATCCTAGGGTTTATGTTAACCCTAACCCGAACACTATCCTAGGGCGGATGCTAACCCTAACACTAACCCTAACTCTATCCTAGGGCTGATGCTAACCCTAACCCTAACACTATCCTAGGGCTGATGCTAACCCTAACCCTAACACTATCCTAGGCCTGATGCTAACCCTAACCCTAACCCTAATATTATCCTAGGGCTGATGCTAACCCTAACCCTAACCCTAACAGTGTCCTAGGGCTGATGCTAACACTAACCCTAACACTATCCTAGGGCTGATGCTAACCCTAACCCTAACCCTAACATTATCCTAGGGCTGATGCTAACCCTAACCCTAACTCTAACACTAACCTAGGGCTGATGCTAACCCTAACCCTAACACTATCCTAGGGCTGATGCTAACCCTAACCCTAACCCTAACAGTATCCTAGGGCTGATGCTAACCCTAACCCTAACACTATCCTAGGGCTGATGCTAACCCTAACCCTAACCCTAACACTATCCTAGGGTGATGCTAACCCTAACCCTAACACTATCCTAGGGCTGATGCTAACCCTAACCTTAACCCTAACATTATCCCAGGGCTGATGCTAACCCTAACCCTAACACTATCCTAGGGCTGATGCTAACCCTAACCCTAACCCTAACACTATCCTAGGGCTGATGCTAATCCTAACCCTAACCCTAACACTATCCTAGAGCTGATGCTAACCCTAACCCTAACCCTAACCCTAACCCTAATACTATCCTACGGCTGATGCTAACCCTAACCCTAACCCTAACACTATGCTAGGGCTGATGCTAACCCTAACACTAACACTATCCTAGGGCTGATGCTAACCCTAACCCTACCCCTAACACTATCCTAGGGCTGATGCTAACCATAACCCTAACGCTAACACTATCCTAGGGCTGAGGCTAACCCTAACCCTAACACTATCCTACGGCTGAGGCTAACCCTAACCCTAACCCTAACACTATCCTAAGGCTGATGGTAACCCTAACACTAACACTATCCTAAGCCTGGTGCTAACCCTAACTCTAACCCTAACACTATCCTAGGGCTGATGCTAACCCTAACCCTAATAATATCCTAGGGCTGATGCTAACACTAACCCTAAACCTATCACTATGCTAGGGCTGATGCTAACCCTAACCCTAACCCTAACACTATCCTAGGGCTGATGCTAACCCTAACCCTAACACTATCCTAGGCCTGATGATAACCCTAACCCTAACCCTAACACTATCCTAGGGATGATGCTAACCCTAACCCTAACACTATCCTAGGCCTGATGCTAACCCTAACCCTACCCCTAACACTATCCTAGGGCTGATGCTAACCCTAACAGTAACACTATCCTAGGGCTGATGCTAACCCTAACCCTAACCCTAACACTATCCTAGGCCTGATGCTAACCCTAACCCTAACACTATCATAGGCCTGATGCTAACCCTAACCCTAACCCTAACACTATCCTAGGGCTGATGCTAACCCTAACCCTAACACTATCCTAGGGCTGATGCTAACCCTAACCCTAACCCTAACACTATCCTAGGGCTGATGCTAACCCTAACCCTAACACTATCATAGGCCTGATGATAACCCTAACCCTAACCCTAACACTATCCTAGGGCTGATGCTAACCCTAACCCTAACACTATCCTAGGCCTGATGCTAACCCTAACCCTAACCCTAACACTATCCTAGGGCTGATGCTAACCCTAACCCTAACACTATCCTAGGGCTGATGCTAACCCTAACCCTAACCCTAACACTATCCTAGGGCTGATGCTAACACTAACCCTAACACTATCCTAGGCCTGATGATAACCCTAACCCTAACCCTAACACTATCCTAGGGCTGATGCTAACCCTAACCCTAACACTATCCTAGGCCTGATGATAACCCTAACCCTAACCCTAACACTATCCTAGGGCTGATGCTAACCCTAACGCTAACCCTAAAACTATCCTTGAACTGATGCTAACCCTAACCCTAACCCTAACACTATCCTAGGCCTCATGATAACCCTAACCCTAACCCTAACACTATCCTAGGGTTTATGTTTTCCCTAACCCTAACACTATCCTAGGGCTGATGCTAACCCTAACCCTACCACTATCCTGGGCCTGATGCTAACCCTAACCCTAACACTAACACTATCCTAGGGCTGATGCTAACCCTAATCCTAACACTATCCTAGGGCTGATGCTAACCCTAACCCTAACCCTAACACTATCCTAGGGCTGATGCTAATCCTAACGCTAACCCTAACACTATCCTTCAACTAATGCTAACCCTAACCCTAACCCTAACACTATCCTAGGCCTGATGATAACCCTAACCCTAACCCTAACACTATCCTAGGGTTTATGTTAACCCTAACCCTAACACTATCCTAGGGCTGATGCGAACCCTAACCCTAACCCTAACACTATCCTAGGGCTGATGCTAACCCTAACCCTAACTCTAACACTATCTAAGGGCTGAGGCTAACCCTAATCCTAACACTATCCTATGGCTGATGCTAACCCTAACCTTAACCCTAACACTATCCTAGGACTGATGCTAACCCTAACCCTAACACTATCCTAGGCCTGATGCTAAACCTAACCCTAACACTAACACTATCCTAGGGCTGATGCTAACGCTAACCCTAACACTATCCTAGGGCTGATGCTAACCCTAACCCTAACCCTAACACTATCCTAGGGCTGATGCTAACCCTAACCCTAACACTATCCTAGGGCTGATGCTAACCCTAACCCTAACCCTAACACTATTCTAGGGCTGATGCTAAACTTAACCCTAACCCTAACACTATCCTAGGGCTGATTCTAACCGTAATCCTAACACTATCCTAGGCCTGATGCTAACCCTAACCCTTACCCTAACACTATCCTAGGGCTGATGCTAACCCTAACTCTAACCCTAACACTATCCTAGAGCTGATGCTAACCCTAACCCTAACACTATCCTAGGCCTGATGATAACCGTAACCCTAACCCTGACACTATCCTAGGGCTGATGCTAACCCTAACCCTAACACTATCCTAGGGCTGATGCTAACCCTAACCCTAACCCTAACACTATGCTAGGCCTGATGCTAACCCTATCCCTAACCCTAACACTCTCCTAGGGCTGAGGCTAACCCTAACACTAACACTATCCTAGGGCTCATGCTAACCCTAACCCTAACCCAAACACTATCCTAGGGTTGATGCTAACCCTAACCCTAACACTATCCTAGGGCTGATGCTAACCCTAACCCTAACCCTAACACTATCCTTGGGCTGATGCTAACCCTAACCCTAACACTATCCTGGGCCTGATGCTAACCCTAACCCTAACCCTAACACTATCCTAGGGCTGATGCTAACCCTAACCCTAACACTATCCTAGGGCTGATACTAACCCTAACCCTAACGCTAACACTATCCTAGGGCTGATGCTAACCCTAACCCTAACCCTAACACTATCCTAGAGCTGATGCTAACCCTAACCCTAACCCTAACCCTAACCCTAATACTATCCTACGGCTGATGCTAACCCTAACCCTAACACTATCCTAGGGCTGATGCTAACCCTAACACTAACACTATCCTAGGGCTGATGCTAACCCTAACCCTACCCCTAACACTATCCTAGGGCTGATGCTAACCCTAACCCTAACGCTAACACTATCCTAGGGCTGATGGTAACCCTAACCCTAACACTAACCTAGGCCTGATGATAACCCTAACCCTAACGCTAACACTATCCTAGGGCTGATGCTAACCCTAACCCTAACACTATCCTAGTCCTGATGCTTACCCTAACCCTAACCCTAACGCTATCCTAGGGCTGTTGCTAACCCTAACCCTAACACTATCCTAGGGCTGATGCTAACCCTAACCCTAAACCTAACACTATCCTAGGGCTGATGCTAACCCTAACCCTAACACTATCATAGGCCTGATGATAACCCTAACCCTAACCCTAACACTATCCTAGGGCTGATGCTAACCCTAACACTAACACTATCCTAGGCCTGATGCTAACCCTAACCCTAACCCTAACACTATCCTAGGGCTGATGCTAACCCTAACCCTAACACTATCCTAGGGCTGATGCTAACCCTAACCCTAACACTATCCTACGTCTGATGCTAACCCTAACCCTAACCCTAACACTATCCTAGGGCTGATGCTAACCCTAACCCTAACACTATCCTAGGTCTGATGCTAACCCTAACCCTAACCCTAACACTATCCTAGGGCAGATGCTAACCCTAACGCTAACCCTAACACTATCCTTGAACTGATGCTAATCCTAACCCTAACCCTAACACTATCCTAGGCCTGATGATAACCCTAACCCTAACCCTAACACTATCCTAGGGTTTATGTTAACCCTAACCCGAACATTATCCTAGGGCGGATGCTAACCCTAACACTAACCCTAACTCTATCCTAGGGCTGATGCTAACCCTAACACTAACACTATCCTAGGGCTGATGCTAACCCTAACCCTAACCCTAACATTATCCTAGGGGTGATGCTAACCCTAACCCTTACTCTAACACTATCTTAGGGCTGAGGCTAACGCTAACACTAACACTATCCTACGGCTGATGCTAACCCTAACAGTATCCTAGGGCTGATGCTAACCCTAACCCTAACACTATCCTAGGGCTGATGCTAACCCTAACCCTAACCCTAACATTATCCTAGGGCTGATGCTAACCCTAACCCTAACTCTAACACTAACCTAGGGCTGATGCTAACCCTAACCCTAACACTATCCTAGGGCTGATGCTAACCCTAACCCTAACCCTAACAGTATCCTAGGGCTGATGCTAACCCTAACCCTAACACTATCCTAGGGCTGATGCTAACCCTAACCCTAACCCTAACACTATCCTAGGGCTGATGCTAACCCTAACCCTAACACTATCTTAGGGCTGATGCTAACCCTAACCTTAACCCTAACATTATCCCAGGGCTGATGCTAACCCTAACCCTAACACTATCCTAGGGCTGATGCTAACCCTAACCCTAACCCTAACACTATCCTAGGGCTGATGCTAACCCTAACCCTAACCCTAACACTATCCTAGAGCTGATGCTAACCCTAACCCTAACCCTAACCCTAACCCTAATACTATCCTACGGCTGATGCTAACCCTAACCCTAACCCTAACACTATGCTAGGGCTGATGCTAACCCTAACACTAACACTATCCTAGGGCTGATGCTAACCCTAACCCTACCCCTAACACTATCCTAGGGCTGATGCTAACCCTAACCCTAACGCTAACACTATCCTAGGGCTGAGGCTAACCCTAACCCTAACACTATCCTACGGCTGATGCTAACCCTAACCCTAACCCTAACACTATCCTAAGGCTGATGGTAACCCTAACACTAACACTATCCTAAGCCTGGTGCTAACCCTAACTCTAACCCTAACACTATCCTAGGGCTGATGCTAACCCTAACCCTAATAATATCCTAGGGCTGATGCTAACACTAACCCTAAACCTATCACTATGCTAGGGCTGATGCTAACCCTAACCCTAACCCTAACACTATCCTAGGGCTGATGCTAACCCTAACCCTAACACTATCCTAGGCCTGATGATAACCCTAACCCTAACCCTAACACTATCCTAGAGCTGATGCTAACCCTAACCCTAACCCTAACCCTAACCCTAACCCTAATACTATCCTACGGCTGATGCTAACCCTAACCCTAACCCTAACACTATGCTAGGGCTGATGCTAACCCTAACACTAACACTATCCTAGGGCTGATGCTAACCCTAACCCTACCCCTAACACTATCCTAGGGCTGATGCTAACCCTAACCCTAACGCTAACACTATCCTAGGGCTGAGGCTAACCCTAACCCTAACACTATCCTACGGCTGATGCTAACCCTAACCCTAACCCTAACACTATCCTAAGGCTGATGGTAACCCTAACACTAACACTATCCTAAGCCTGGTGCGAACCCTAACTCTAACCCTAACACTATCCTAGGGCTGATGCTAACCCTAACCCAAATAATATCCTAGGGCTGATGCTAACACTAACCCTAAACCTATCACTATGCTAGGGCTGATGCTAACCCTAACCCTAACCCTAACACTATCCTAGGGCTGATGCTAACCCTAACCCTAACACTATCCTAGGCCTGATGATAACCCTAACCCTAACCCTAACACTATCCTAGGGCTGATGCTAACCCTAACCCTAACCCTAACACTATCCTAGGGCTGATGCTAACCCTAACCCTAACACTATCCTAGGGCTGATGCTAACCCTAACCCTAACCCTAACACTATCCTAGGGCTGATGCTAAACTTAACCCTAACCCTAACACTATCCTAGGGCTGATTCTAACCGTAATCCTAACACTATCCTAGGCCTGATGCTAACCCTAACCCTTACCCTAACACTATCCTAGGGCTGATGCTAACCCTAACTCTAACCCTAACACTATCCTAGAGCTGATGCTAACCCTAACCCTAACACTATCCTAGGCCTGTTGATAACCGTAACCCTAACCCTGACACTATCCTAGGGCTGATGCTAACCCTAACCCTAACACTATCCTAGGGCTGATGCTAACCCTAACCCTAACCCTAACACTATGCTAGGCCTGATGCTAACCCTATCCCTAACCCTAACACTCTCCTAGGGCTGAGGCTAACCCTAACACTAACACTATCCTAGGGCTCATGCTAACCCTAACCCTAACCCAAACACTATCCTAGGGTTGATGCTAACCCTAACCCTAACACTATCCTAGGGCTGATGCTAACCCTAACCCTAACCCTAACACTATCCTTGGGCTGATGCTAACCCTAACCCTAACACTATCCTGGGCCTGATGCTAACCCTAACCCTAACCCTGACACTATCCTAGGGCTGATGCTCACCCTAACCCTAACGCTAACACTATCCTAGGGCTGATGGTAACCCTAACCCTAACACTAACCTAGGCCTGATGATAACCCTAACCCTAACGCTAACACTATCCTAGGGCTGATGCTAACCCTAACCCTAACACTATCCTAGGCCTGATGCTAACCCTAACCCTAACCCTAACACTATCCTAGGGCTGCTGCTAACCCTAACCCTAACACTATCCTAGGGCTGATGCTAACCCTAACCCTAAACCTAACACTATCCTAGGGCTGATGCTAACCCTAACCCTAACACTATCATAGGCCTGATGATAACCCTAACCCTAACCCTAACACTATCCTAGGGCTGATGCTAACCCTAACACTAACACTATCCTAGGCCTGATGCTAAACCTAACCCTAACCCTAACACTATCCTAGGGCTGATGCTAACCCTAACCCTAACACTATCCTAGGGCTGATGCTAACCCTAACCCTAACACTATCCTACGTCTGATGCTAACCCTAACCCTAACCCTAACACTATCCTAGGGCTGATGCTAACCCTAACCCTAACACTATCCTAGGTCTGATGCTAACCCTAACCCTAACCCTAACACTATCCTAGGGCAGATGCTAAGCCTAACGCTAACCCTAACACTATCCTTGAACTGATGCTAATCCTAACCCTAACCCTAACACTATCCTAGGCCTGATGATAACCCTAACCCTAACCCTAACACTATCCTAGGGTTTATGTTAACCCTAACCCGAACATTATCCTAGGGCGCATGCTAACCCTAACACTAACCCTAACTCTATCCTAGGGCTGATGGTAACCCTAACACTAACACTATCCTAGGGCTGATGCTAACCCTAACCCTAACCCTAACATTATCCTAGGGCTGATGCTAACCCTAACCCTAACTCTAACACTATCTTAGGGCTGAGGCTAACGCTAACACTAACACTATCCTACGGCTGATGCTAACCCTAACAGTATCCTAGGGCTGATGCTAACCCTAACCCTAACACTATCCTAGGGCTGATGCTAACCCTAACCCTAACCCTAACATTATCCTAGGGCTGATGCTAACCCTAACCCTAACTCTAACACTAACCTAGGGCAGATGCTAACCCTAACCCTAACACTATCCTAGGGCTGATGCTAACCCTAACCCTAACCCTAACAGTATCCTAGGGCTGATGCTAACCCTAACCCTAACACTATCCTAGGGCTGATGCTAACCCTAACCCTAACCCTAACACTATCCTAGGGCTGATGCTAACCCTAACCCTAACACTATCCTAGGGCTGATGCTAACCCTAACCTTAACCCTAACATTATCCCAGGGCTGATGCTAACCCTAACCCTAACACTATCCTAGGGCTGATGCTAACCCTAACCCTAACCCTAACACTATCCTAGGGCTGATGCTAACCCTAACCCTAACCCTAACACTATCCTAGAGCTGATGCTAACCCTAACCCTAACCCTAACCCTAACCCTAATACTATCCTACGGCTGATGCTAACCCTAACCCTAACCCTAACACTATGCTAGGGCTGATGCTAACCCTAACACTAACACTATCGTAGGGCTGATGGTAACCCTAACCCTACCCCTAACACTATCCTAGGGCTGATGCTAACCCTAACCGTAACGCTAACACTATCCTAGGGCTGAGGCTAACCCTAACCCTAACACTATCCTACGGCTGATGCTAACCCTAACCCTAACCCTAACACTATCCTAAGGCTGATGGTAACCCTAACACTAACACTATCCTAAGCCTGGTGCTAACCCTAACTCTAACCCTAACACTATCCTAGGGCTGATGCTAACCCTAACCCTAATAATATCCTAGGGCTGATGCCAACACTAACCCTAAACCTATCACTATGCTAGGGCTGATGCTAACCCTAACCCTAACCCTAACACTATCCTAGGGCTGATGCTAACCCTAACCCTAACACTATCCTAGGCCTGATGATAACCCTAACCCTAACCCTAACACTATCCTAGAGCTGATGCTAACCCTAACCCTAACCCTAACCCTAACCCTAACCCTAATACTATCCTACGGCTGATGCTAACCCTAACCCTAACCCTAACACTATGCTAGGGCTGATGCTAACCCTAACACTAACACTATCCTAGGGCTGATGCTAACCCTAACCCTACCCCTAACACTATCCTAGGGCTGATGCTAACCCTAACCCTAACGCTAACACTATCCTAGGGCTGAGGCTAACCCTAACCCTAACACTATCCTACGGCTGATGCTAACCCTAACCCTAACCCTAACACTATCCTAAGGCTGATGGTAACCCTAACACTAACACTATCCTAAGCCTGGTGCTAACCCTAACTCTAACCCTAACACTATCCTAGGGCTGATGCTAACCCTAACCCTAATAATATCCTAGGGCTGATGCTAACACTAACCCTAAACCTATCACTATGCTAGGGCTGATGCTAACCCTAACCCTAACCCTAACACTATCCTAGGGCTGATGCTAACCCTAACCCTAACACTATCCTAGGCCTGATGATAACCCTAACCCTAACCCTAACACTATCCTAGGGCTGATGCTAACCCTAACCCTAACCCTAACACTATCCTAGGGCTGATGCTAACCCTAACCCTAACACTATCCTAGGGCTGATGCTAACCCTAACCCTAACCCTAACACTATCCTAGGGCTGATGCTAAACTTAACCCTAACCCTAACACTATCCTAGGGCTGATTCTAACCGTAATCCTAACACTATCCTAGGCCTGATGCTAACCCTAACCCTTACCCTAACACTATCCTAGGGCTGATGCTAACCCTAACTCTAACCCTAACACTATCCTAGAGCTGATGCTAACCCTAACCCTAACACTATCCTAGGCCTGTTGATAACCGTAACCCTAACCCTGACACTATCCTAGGGCTGATGCTAACCCTAACCCTAACACTATCCTAGGGCTGATGCTAACCCTTACCCTAACCCTAACACTATGCTAGGCCTGATGCTCACCCTATCCCTAACCCTAACACTCTCCTAGGGCTGAGGCTAACCCTAACACTAACACTATCCTAGGGCTCATGCTAACCCTAACCCTAACCCAAACACTATCCTAGGGTTGATGCTAACCCTAACCCTAACACTATCCTAGGGCTGATGCTAACCCTAACCCTAACCCTAACACTATCCTTGGGCTGATGCTAACCCTAACCCTAACACTATCCTGGGCCTGATGCTAACCCTAACCCTAATCCTAACACTATCCTAGGGCTGATGCTAACCCTAACCCTAACACTATCCTAGGGCTGATACTAACCCTAACCCTAACCCTAACACTATCCTAGGGCTGATGCTAACCCTAACCCTAACCCTAACACTATCCTAGAGCTGATGCTAACCCTAACCCTAACCCTAACCCTAACCCTAATACTATCCTACGGCTGATGCTAACCCTAACCCTAACCCTAACACTATCCTAGGGCTGATGCTACCCCTAACACTAACACTATCCTAGGGCTGATGCTAACCCTAACCCTACCCCTAACACTATCCTAGGGCTGATGCTAACCCTAACCCTAACGCTAACACTATCCTAGGGCTGATGATAACCCTAACCCGAACACTAACCTAGGCCTGATGATAACCCTAACCCTAACGCTAACACTATCCTAGGGCTGATGCTAACCCTAACCCTAACACTATCCTAGGCCTGATGCTAACCCTAACCCTAACCCTAACACTATCCTAGGGCTGCTGCTAACCCTAACCCTAACACTATCCTAGGGCTGATGCTAACCCTAACCCTAAACCTAACACTATCCTAGGGCTGATGCTAACCCTAACCCTAACACTATCATAGGCCTGATGATAACCCTAACCCTAACCCTAACACTATCCTAGGGCTGATGCTAACCCTAACACTAACACTATCCTAGGCCTGATGCTAACCCTAACCCTAACCCTAACACTATCCTAGGGCTGATGCTAACCCTAACCCTAACACTATCCTAGGGCTGATGCTAACCCTAACCCTAACACTATCCTACGTCTGATGCTAACCCTAACCCTAACCCTAACACTATCCTAGGGCTGATGCTAACCCTAACCCTAACACTATCCTAGGTCTGATGCTAACCCTAACCCTAACCCTAACACTATCCTAGGGCAGATGCTAACCCTAACGCTAACCCTAACACTATCCTTGAACTGATGCTAATCCTAACCCTAACCCTAACACTATCCTAGGCCTGATGATAACCCTAACCCTAACCCTAACACTATCCTAGGGTTTATGTTAACCCTAACCCGAACATTATCCTAGGGCGGATGCTAACCCTAACACTAACCCTAACTCTATCCTAGGGCTGATGCTAACCCTAACACTAACACTATCCTAGGGCTGATGCTAACCCTAACCCTAACCCTAACATTATCCTAGGGCTGATGCTAACCCTAACCCTAACTCTAACACTATCTTAGGGCTGAGGCTAACCCTAACACTAACACTATCCTACGGCTGATGCTAACCCTAACAGTATCCTAGGGCTGATGCTAACCCTAACCCTAACACTATCCTAGGGCTGATGCTAACCCTAACCCTAACCCTAACATTATCCTAGGGCTGATGCTAACCCTAACCCTAACTCTAACACTAACCTAGGGCTGATGCTAACCCTAACCCTAACACTATCCTAGGGCTGATGCTAACCCTAACCCTAACCCTAACAGTATCCTAGGGCTGATGCTAACCCTAACCCTAACACTATCCTAGGGCTGATGCTAACCCTAACCCTAACCCTAACACTATCCTAGGGCTGATGCTAACCCTAACCCTAACACTATCCTAGGGCTGATGCTAACCCTAACCTTAACCCTAACATTATCCCAGGGCTGATGCTAACCCTAACCCTAACACTATCCTAGGGCTGATGCTAACCCTAACCCTACCCCTAACACTATCCTAGGGCTGATGCTAACCCTAACCCTAACCCTAACACTATCCTAACCTGATGGTAACCCTAACACTAACACTATCCTAAGCCTGGTGCTAACCCTAACTCTAACCCTAACACTATCCTAGGGCTGATGCTAACCCTAACCCTAATAATATCCTAGGGCTGATGCTAACACTAACCCTAAACCTATCACTATGCTAGGGCTGATGCTAACCCTAACCCTAACCCTAACACTATCCTAGGGCTGATGCTAACCCTAACCCTAACACTATCCTAGGCCTGATGATAACCCTAACCCTAACCCTAACACTATCCTAGGGATGATGCTAACCCTAACTCTAACACTATCCTAGGCCTGATGCTAACCCTAACCCTAACCCTAACACTATCCTAGGGCTGATGCTAACCCTAACAGTAACACTATCCTAGGGCTGATGCTAACCCTAACCCTAACCCTAACACTATCCTAGGCCTGATGCTAACCCTAACCCTAACACTATCATAGGCCTGATGCTAACCCTAACCCTAACCCTAACACTATCCTAGGCCTGATGCTAACCCTAACGTTAACCCTAAAACTATCCTTGAACTGATGCTAACCCTAACCCTAACCCTAACACTATCCTAGGCCTCATGATAACCCTAACCCTAACCCTAACACTATCCTAGGGTTTATGTTAACCCTAACCCTAACACTATCCTAGGGCTGATGCTAACCCTAACCCTACCACTATCCTGGGCCTGATGCTAACCCTAACCCTAACACTAACACTATCCTAGGGCTGATGCTAACCCTAATCCTAACACTATCCTAGGGCTGATGCTAACCCTAACCCTAACCCTAACACTATCCTAGGGCTGATGCTAATCCTAACGCTAACCCTAACACTATCCTTCAACTAATGCTCACCCTAACCCTAACCCTAACACTATCCTAGGCCTGATGATAACCCTAACCCTAACCCTAACACTTTCCTAGGGTTTATGTTAACCCTAAACCTAACACTATCCTAGGGCTGATGCTAACCCTAACCCTAACTCTAACACTATCTAAGGGCTGAGGCTAACCCTAATCCTAACACTATCCTACGGCTGATGCTAACCCTAACCTTAACCCTAACACTATCCTAGGGCTGATGCTAATCCTAACCCTAACACTATCCTAGGACTGATGCTAACCCTAACCCTAACCCTAACACTATCCTAGGGCTGATGCTAACCCTAACCCTAACACTATCCTAGGGCTGATGCTAACCCTAACCCTAACCCTAACACTATGCTAGGCCTGATGCTAACCCTATCCCTAACCCTAACACTCTCCTAGGGCTGAGGATAACCCTAACCCTAACACTATCCTAGGGCTCATGCTAACCCTAACCCTAACCCAAACACTATCCTAGGGTTGATGCTAACCCTAACCCTAACACTATCCTAGGGCTGATGCTAACCCTAACCCTAACCCTAACACTATCCTTGGGCTGATGCTAACCCTAACCCTAACACTATCCTGGGCCTGATGCTAACCCTAACCCTAACCCTAACACTATCCTAGGGCTGATGCTAACCCTAACCCTAACACTATCCTAGGGCTGATGCTAACCCTAAACACTAACACTATCCTAGGCCTGATGCTAACCCTAACCCTAACCCTAACACTATCCTAGGGCTGATGCTAACCCTAACCCTAACACTATCCTAGGGCTGATGCTAACCCTAACCCTAACACTATCCTACGTCTGATGCTAACCCTAACCCTAACCCTAACACTATCCTAGGGCTGATGCTAACCCTAACCCTAACACTATCCTAGGCCTGATGCTAACCCTAACCCTAACCCTAACACTATCCTAGGGCAGATGCTAACCCTAACGCTAACCCTAACACTATCCTTGAACTGATGCTAATCCTAACCCTAACCCTAACACTATCCTAGGCCTGATGATAACGCTAACCCTAACCCTAACACTATCCTAGGGTTTATGTTAACCCTAACGCGAACACTATCCTAGGGCGGATGCTAACCCTAACACTAACCCTAACACTATCCTAGGGCTGATGCTAACCCTAACACTAACACTATCCTAGGGCTGATGCTAACCCTAACCCTACCCTAACATTATCCTAGGGCTGATGCTAACCCTAACCCTAACTCTAACACTATCTTAGGGCTGAGGCTAACCCTAACACTAACACTATCCTACGGCTGATGCTAACCCTAACTCGAACTCTAACAGTATCCTAGGGCTGATGCTAACCCTAACCCTAACACTATCCTAGGGCTGATGCTAACCCTAACCCTAACCCTAACATTATCCTAGGGCTGATGCTAACCCTAGCCCTAACTCTAACACTAACCTAGGGCTGATGCTAACCCTAACCCTAACACTATCCTAGGGCTGATGCTAACCCTAACACTAACACTATCCTAGGGCTGATGCTAACCCTAACCCTACCCCTAACACTATCCTAGGGCTGATGCTAACCCTAACCCTAACGCTAACACTATCCTAGGGCTGAGGCTAACCCTAACCCTAACACTATCCTACGGCTGATGCTAACCCTATCCCTAACCCTAACACTATCCTAAGGCTGATGGTAACCCTAACACTAACACTATCCTAAGCCTGGTGCTAACCCTAACTCTAACCCTAACACTATCCTAGGGCTGATGCTAACCCTAACCCTAATAATATCCTAGGGCTGATGCTAACACTAACCCTAAACCTATCACTATGCTAGGGCTGATGCTAACCCTAACCCTAACCCTAACACTATCCTAGGCTGATGCTAACCCTAACCCTAACACTATCCTAGGCCTGATGATAACCCTAACCCTAACCCTAACACTATCCTAGGGCTGATGCTAACCCTAACCCTAACACTATCCTAGGCCTGATGCTAACCCTAACCCTAACCCTAACACTATCCTAGGGCTGATGCTAACCCTAACAGTAACACTATCCTAGGGCTGATGCTAACCCTAACCCTAACCCTAACACTATCCTAGGCCTGATGCTAACCCTAACCCTAACACTATCATAGGCCTGATGATAACCCTAACCCTAACCCTAACACTATCCTAGGCCTGATGCTAACCCTAACGCTAACCCTAAAACTATCCTTGAACTGATGCTAACGCTAACCCTAACCCTAACACTATCCTAGGCCTCATGATAACCCTAACCCTAACCCTAACACTATCCTAGGGTTTATGTTAACCCTAACCCTAACACTATCCTAGGGCTGATGCTAACCCTAACCCTACCACTATCCTGGGCCTGATGCTAACCCTAACCCTAACACTAACACTATCCTAGGGCTGATGCTAACCCTAATCCTAACACTATCCTAGGGCTGATGCTAACCCTAACCCTAACCCTAACACTATCCTAGGGCTGATGCTAATCCTAACGCTAACCCTAACACTATCCTTCAACTAATGCTAACCCTAACCCTAACCCTAACACTATCCTAGGCCTGATGATAACCCTAAACCTAACCCTAACACTTTCCTAGGGTTTATGTTAACCCTAACCCTAACACTATCCTAGGGCTGATGCGAACCCTAACCCTAACCCTAACACTATCCTAGGGCTGATGCTAACCCTAACCCTAACTCTAACACTATCTAAGGGCTGAGGCTAACCCTAATCCTAACACTATCCTACGGCTGATGCTAACCCTAACCTTAACCCTAACACTATCCTAGGGCTGATGCTAACCCTAACCCTAACACTATCCTAGGCCTGATGCTAACCCTAACCCTAACCTAACACTATCCTAGGGCTGATGCTAACCCTAACCCTAACACTATCCTAGGGCTGATGCTAACCCTAACCCTAACCCTAACACTATCCTAGGGCTGATGCTAACCCTAACCCTAACACTATCCTAGGGCTTGATGCTAACCCTAACCCTAACCCTAACACTATGCTAGGCCTGATGCTAACCCCATCCCTAACCCTAACACTCTCCTAGGGCTGAGGATAACCCTAACCCTAACACTATCCTAGGGCTCATGCTAACCCTAACCCTAACTCTAACACTATCTAAGGGCTGAGGCTAACCCTAATCCTAACACTATCCTACGGCTGATGCTAACCCTAACCTTAACCCTAACACTATCCTAGGGCTGATGCTAATCCTAACCCTAACACTATCCTAGGACTGATGCTAACCCTAACCCTAACCCTAACACTATCCTAGGGCTGATGCTAACCCTAACCCTAACACTATCCTAGGGCTGATGCTAACCCTAACCCTAACCCTAACACTATGCTAGGCCTGATGCTAACCCTATCCCTAACCCTAACACTCTCCTAGGGCTGAGGATAACCCTAACCCTAACACTATCCTAGGGCTCATGCTAACCCTAACCCTAACCCAAACACTATCCTAGGGTTGATGCTAACCCTAACCCTAACACTATCCTAGGGCTGATGCTAACCCCTAACCCTAACCCTAACACTATCCTTGGGCTGATGCTAACCCTAACCCTAACACTATCCTGGGCCTGATGCTAACCCTAACCCTAACCCTAACACTATCCTAGGGCTGATGCTAACCCTAACCCTAACACTATCCTAGGGCTGATGCTAACCCTAACACTAACACTATCCTAGGCCTGATGCTAACCCTAACCCTAACCCTAACACTATCCTAGGGCTGATGCTAACCCTAACCCTAACACTATCCTAGGGCTGATGCTAACCCTAACCCTAACACTATCCTACGTCTGATGCTAACCCTAACCCTAACCCTAACACTATCCTAGGGCTGATGCTAACCCTAACCCTAACACTATCCTAGGCCTGATGCTAACCCTAACCCTAACCCTAACACTATCCTAGGGCAGATGCTAACCCTAACGCTAACCCTAACACTATCCTTGAACTGATGCTAATCCTAACCCTAACCCTAACACTATCCTAGGCCTGATGATAACCCTAACCCTAACCCTAACACTATCCTAGGGTTTTATGTTAACCCTAACGCGAACACTATCCTAGGGCGGATGCTAACCCTAACACTAACCCTAACACTATCCTAGGGCTGATGCTAACCCTAACACTAACACTATCCTAGGGCTGATGCTAACCCCTAACCCTACCCTAACATTATCCTAGGGCTGATGCTAACCCTAACCCTAACACTAACACTATCTTAGGGCTGAGGCTAACCCTAACACTAACACTATCCTACGGCTGATGCTAACCCTAACTCGAACTCTAACAGTATCCTAGGGCTGATGCTAACCCTAACCCTAACACTATCCTAGGGCTGATGCTAACCCTAACCCTAACCCTAACATTATCCTAGGGCTGATGCTAACCCTAGCCCTAACTCTAACACTAACCTAGGGCTGATGCTAACCCTAACCCTAACACTATCCTAGGGCTGATGCTAACCCTAACACTAACACTATCCTAGGGCTGATGCTAACCCTAACCCTACCCCTAACACTATCCTAGGGCTGATGCTAACCCTAACCCTAACGCTAATACTATCCTAGGGCTGAGGCTAACCCTAACCCTAACACTATCCTACGGCTGATGCTAACCCTATCCCTAACCCTAACACTATCCTAAGGCTGATGGTAACCCTAACACTAACACTATCCTAAGCCTGGTGCTAACCCTAACTCTAACCCTAACACTATCCTAGGGCTGATGCTAACCCTAACCCTAATAATATCCTAGGGCTGATGCTAACACTAACCCTAAACCTATCACTATGCTAGGGCTGATGCTAACCCTAACCCTAACCCTAACACTATCCTAGGGCTGATGCTAACCCTAACCCTAACACTATCCTAGGCCTGATGATAACCCTAACCCTAACCCTAACACTATCCTAGGGCTGATGCTAACCCTAACCCTAACACTATCCTAGGAGTGATGCTAACCCTAACCCTAACCCTAACACTATCCTAGGGCTGATGCTAACCCTAACAGTAACACTATCCTAGGGCTGATGCTAACCCTAACCCTAACCCTAACACTATCCTAGGCCTGATGCTAACCCTAACCCTAACACTATCATAGGCCTGATGATAACCCTAACCCTAACCCTAACACTATCCTAGGCCTGATGCTAACCCTAACGCTAACCCTAAAACTATCCTTGAACTGATGCTAACGCTAACCCTAACCCTAACACTATCCTAGGCCTCATGATAACCCTAACCCTAACCCTAACACTATCCTAGGGTTTATGTTAACCCTAACCCTAACACTATCCTAGGGCTGATGCTAACCCTAACCCTACCACTATCCTGGGCCTGATGCTAACCCTAACCCTAACACTAACACTATCCTAGGGCTGATGCTAACCCTAATCCTAACACTATCCTAGGGCTGATGCTAACCCTAACCCTAACCCTAACACTATCCTAGGGCTGATGCTAATCCTAACGCTAACCCTAACACTATCCTTCAACTAATGCTAACCCTAACCCTAACCCTAACACTATCCTAGGCCTGATGATAACCCTAACCCTAACCCTAACACTTTCCTAGGGTTTATGTTAACCCTAACCCTAACACTATCCTAGGGCTGATGCGAACCCTAACCCTAACCCTAACACTATCCTAGGGCTGATGCTAACCCTAACGCTAACTCTAACACTATCTAAGGGCTGAGGCTAACCCTAATCCTAACACTATCCTACGGCTGATGCTAACCCTAACCTTAACCCTAACACTATCCTAGGGCTGATGCTAACCCTAACCCTAACACTATCCTAGGCCTGATGCTAACCCTAACCCTAACCCTAACACTATCCTAGGGCTGATGCTAACCCTAACCCTAACACTATCCTAGGGCTGATGCTAACCCTAACCCTAACCCTAACACTATCCTAGGGCTGATGCTAACCCTAACCCTAACACTATCCTAGGGCTGATGCTAACCCTAACCCTAACCCTAACACTATGCTAGGCCTGATGCTAACCCCATCCCTAACCCTAACACTCTCCTAGGGCTGAGGATAACCCTAACCCTAACACTATCCTAGGGCTCATGCTAACCCTAACCCTAACCCAAACACTATCCTAGGGTTGATGCTAACCCTAACCCTAACACTATCCTAGGGCTGATGCTAACCCTAACCCTAACCCTAACACTATCCTTGGGCTGATGCTAACCCTAACCCTAACACTATCCTGGGCCTGATGCTAACCCTAACCCTAACCCTAACACTATCCTAGCGCTGATGCTAACCCTAACCCTAACACTATCCTAGGGCTGATGCTAACCCTAACACTAACACTATCCTAGGCCTGATGCTAACCCTAACCCTAACCCTAACACTATCCTAGGGCTGATGCTAACCCTAACCCTAACACTATCCTAGGGCTGATGCTAACCCTAACCCTAACACTATCCTACGTCTGATGCTAACCCTAACCCTAACCCTAACACTATCCTAGGGCTGATGCTAACCCTAACCCTAACACTATCCTAGGCCTGATGCTAACCCTAACCCTAACCCTAACACTATCCTAGGGCAGATGCTAACCCTAACGCTAACCCTAACACTATCCTTGAACTGATGCTAATCCTAACCCTAACCCTAACACTATCCTAGGCCTGATGATAACCCTAACCCTAACCCTAACACTATCCTAGGGTTTATGTTAACCCTAACCCGAACACTATCCTAGGGCGGATGCTAACCCTAACACTAACCCTAACACTATCCTAGGGCTGATGATAACCCTAACCCTAACACTATCCTAGGGCTGATGCTAACCCTAACCCTAACCATAACATTATCCTTGGGCTGATGCTAACCCTAACCCTAACTCTAACACTAACCTAGGGCTGATGCTAACCCTAACCCTAACACTATCCTAGGGCTGATGCTAACCCTAACCCTAACCCTAACAGTATCCTAGGGCTGATGCTAACCCTAACCCTAACACTATCCTAGGGCTGATGCTAACCCTAACCCTAACCCTAACACTATCCTAGGGCTTATGCTAACCCTAACCCTAACACTATCCTAGGGCTGATGCTAACCCTAACCTTAACCCTAACATTATCCCAGGGCTGATGCTAACCCTAACCCTAACACTATCCTAGGGCTGATGCTAACCCTAACCCTAACCCTAACACTATCCTAGGGCTGATGCTAACCCTAACCCTAACACTAACACTATCCTAGAGCTGATGCTAACCCTAACCCTAACCCTAACCCTAACCCTAATACTATCCTACGGCTGATGCTAACCCTAACCCTAACCCTAACACTATCCTAGGGCTGATGCTAACCCTACCCCTAACACTATCCTAGGGCTGATGCTAACCCTAACCCTACCCCTAACACTATCCTAGGGCTGATGCTAACCCTAACCCTAACTCTAACACTATCCTAGGGCTGAGGCTAACCCTAACCCTAACACTATCCTACGGCTGATGCTAACCCTAACCCTAACCCTAACACTATCCTAAGGCTGATGGTAACCCTAACACTAACACTATCCTAAGCCTGGTGCTAACCCTAACTCTAACCCTAACACTATCCTAGGGCTGATGCTAACCCTAACCCTAATAATATCCTAGGGCTCATGCTAACACTAACCCTAAACCTATCACTATGCTAGGGCTGATGCTAACCCTAACCCTAACCCTAACACTATCCTAGGGCTGATGCTAACCCTAACCCTAACACTATCCTAGGCCTGATGATAACCCTAACCCTAACCCTAACACTATCCTAGGGCTGATGCTAACCCTAACCCTAACACTATCCTAGGCCTGATGCTAACCCTAACCCTAACCCTAACACTATCCTAGGGCTGATGCTAACCCTAACAGTAACACTATCCTAGGGCTGATGCTAACCCTAACCCTAACCCTAACACTATCCTAGGCCTGATGCTAACCCTAACCTTAACACTATCATAGGCCTGATGATAACCCTAACCCTAACCCTAAAACTATCCTAGGCCTGATGCTAACCCTAACCCTAACCCTAACACTATCCTAGGGCTGATGCTAACCCTAACCCTAACCCTAACACTATCCTAGGGCTGATGCTAACCCTAACACTAACACTATCCTAGGGCTGATGCTAACCCTAACCCTAACCCTAACACTATCCTAGGGCTGATGCTAACCCTAACGCTAACCCTAAAACTATCCTTGAACTGATGCTAACCCTAACCCTAACCCTAACACTATCCTAGGCCTGATGATAACCCTAACCCTAACCCTAACACTATCCTAGGGTTTATGTTAACCCTAACCCTAACACTATCCTAGGGCCGATGCTAACCCTAACCCTACCACTATCCTGGGCCTGATGCTAACCCTAACCCTAACACTAACACTATCCTAGGGCAGATGCTAACCCAAACGCTAACCCTAACACTATCCTTGAACTGATGCTAATCCTAACCCTAACCCTAACACTATCCTAGGCCTTATGATAACCCTAACCCTAACCCTAACACCATCCTAGGGTTTATGTTAACCCTAACCCGGACACTATCCTAGGGCGGATGCTAACCCTAACACTAACCCTAACACTATCCTAGGGCTGATGCTAACCCTAACACTAACACTATCCTAGGGCTGATGCTAACCCTAACCCTAACCCTAACATTATCCTAGGGCTGATGCTAACCCTAACCCTAACTCTAACACTATCTTAGGGCTGAGGCTAACCCTAACACTAACACTATCCTACGGCTGATGCTAACCCTAACCCTAACCCTAACAGTATCCTAAGGCTGATGCTAACCCTAACCCTAACACTATCCTAGGGCTGATGCTAACCCTAACCCTTACCCTAACATTATCCTAGGGCTGATGCTAACCCTAACCCTAACTCTAACACTAACCTAGGGCTGATGCTAACCCTAACACTAACACTATCCTAGGGCTGATGCTAACGCTAACCCTAACCCTAACAGTATCCTAGGGCTGATGCTAACCCTAACCCTAACACTATCCTAGGGCTGATGCTAACCCTAACCCTAACCCTAACACTATCCTAGAGCTGATGCTAACCCTAACCCTAACACTATCCTAGGGCTGATGCTAACCCTAACCTTAACCCTAACATTATCCCAGGGCTGATGCTAACCCTAACCCTAACACTATCCTAGGGCTGATGCTAACCCTAACCCTAACCCTAACACTATCCTAGGGCTGATGCTAACCCTAACCCTAACCCTAACACTATCCTAGAGCTGATGCTAACCCTAACCCTAACCCTAACACTAACACTAATACTATCCTACGGCTGATGCTAACCCTAACCCTAACCCTAACACTATCCTAGGGCTGATGCTAACCCTAACACTAACACTATCCTAGGGCTGATGCTAACCCCAACCCTACCCCTAACACTATCCTAGGGCTGATGCTAACCCTAACCCTAACGCTAACACTATCCTAGGGCTGAGGCTAACCCTAAACCTAACACTATCCTACGGCTGATGCTAACCCTAACCCTAACACTATCCTAAGGCTGATGGTAACCCTAACACTAACACTATCCTAAGCCTGGTGCTAACCCTAACTCTAACCCTAACACTATCCTAGGGCTGATGCTAACCCTAACCCTAATAATATCCTAGGGCTGATGCTAACACTAACCATAAACCTATCACTATGCTAGGGCTGATGCTAACCCTAACCCTAACCCTAACACTATCCTAGGGCTGATGCTAACCCTAACCCTAACACTATCCTAGGCCTGATGATAACCCTAACCCTAACCCTAACACTATCCTAGGGCTGATGCTAACCCTAACCCTAACACTATCCTAGGCCTGATGCTAACCCTAACCCTAACCCTAACACTATCCTAGGGCTGATGCTAACCCTAACAGTAACACTATCCTAGGGCTGATGCTAACCCTAACCCTAACCCTAACACTATCCTAGGCCTGATGCTAACCCTAACACTAACACTATCATAGGCCTGATGATAACCCTAACCCTAACCCTAACACTATCCTAGGCCTGATGCTAACCCTAACCCTAACACTATCCTAGGCCTGATGCTAACCCTAACCCTAACCCTAACACTATCCTAGGGCTGATGCTAACCCTAACCCTAACACTATCCTAGGGCTGATGCTAACCCTAACCCTAACCCTAACACTATCCTAGGGCTGATGCTAACCCTAACACTAACACTATCCTAGGCCTGATGATGACCCTAACCCTAACCCTAACACTATCCTAGGGCTGATGCTAACCCTAACCCTAACACTATCCTAGGCCTGATGCTAACCCTAACCCTAACCCTAACACTATCCTAGGGCTGATGCTAACCCTAACAGTAACACTATCCTAGGGCTGAGGCTAACCCTAACCCTAACCCTAACACTATCCTAGGCCTGATGCTAACCCTAACCCTAACACTATCCTAGGCCTGATGATAACCCTAACCCTAACCCTAACACTATCCTAGGCCTGATGCTAACCCTAACGCTAACCCTAAAACTATCCTTGAACTGATGCTAACCCTAACCCTAACCCTAACACTATCCTAGGCCTCATGATAACCCTAACCCTAACCCTAACACTATCCTAGGGTTTATGTTAACCGTAACCCTAACACTATCCTAGGGCTGATGCTAACCGTAACTCTACCACTATCCTGGGCCTGATGCTAACCCTAACCCTAACACTAACACTATCCTAGGGCTGATGCTAACCCTAATCCTAACACTATCCTAGGGCTGATGCTAACCCTAACCCTAACCCTAACACTATTCTAGGGCTGATGCTAATCCTAACGCTAACCCTAACACTATCCTTCAACTAATGCTAACCCTAACCCTAACCCTAACACTATCCTAGGCCTGATGATAACCCTAACCCTAACCCTAACACTTTCCTAGGGTTTATGTTAACCCTAACCCTAACACTGTCCTAGGGCTGATGCGAACCCTAACCCTAACCCTAACACTATCCTAGGGCTGATGCTAACCCTAACCCTAACTCTAACACTATCTAAGGGCTGAGGCTAACCCTAATCCTAACACTATCCTACGGCTGATGCTAACCCTAACCTTAACCCTAACACTATCCTAGGGCTGATGCTAACCCTAACACTAACACTATCTTAGGCCTGATGCTAACCCTAACCCTAACCCTAACACTATCCTAGGGCTGATGCTAAGCCTAACCCTAACACTATCCTAGGGCTGATGCTAACCCTAACCCTAACCCTAACACTATGCTAGGCCTGATGCTAACCCTATCCCTAACCCTAACACTCTCCTAGGGCTGAGGATAACCCTAACCCTAACACTATCCTAGGGCTCATGCTAACCCTAACCCTAACCCAAACACTATCCTAGGGTTGATGCTAACCCTAAACCTAACACTATCCTAGGGCTGATGCTAACCCTAACCCTAACCCTAACACTATCCTTGGGCTGATGCTAACCCTAACCCTAACACTATCCTGGGCCTGATGCTAACCCTAACCCTAACCCTAACACTATCCTAGGGCTGATGCTAACCCTAACCCTAACACTATCCTAGGGCTGATGCTAACCCTAACACTAACACTATCCTAGGCCTGATGCTAACCCTAACCCTAACCCTAACACTATCCTAGGGCTGATGCTAACCCTAACCCTAACACTATCCTAGGGCTGATGCTAACCCTAACCCTAACACTATCCTACGTCTGATGCTAACCCTAACCCTAACCCTAACACTATCCTAGGGCTGATGCTAACCCTAACCCTAACACTATCCTAGGCCTGATGCTAACCCTAACCCTAACCCTAACACTATCCTAGGGCAGATGCTAACCCTAACGCTAACCCTAACACTATCCTTGAACTGATGCTAATCCTAACCCTAACCCTAACACTATCCTAGGCCTGATGATAACCCTAACCCTAACCCTAACACTATCCTAGGGTTTATGTTAACCCTAACCCGAACACTATCCTAGGGCGGATGCTAACCCTAACACTAACCCTAACACTATCCTAGGGCTGATGCTAACCCTAACCCTAACACTATCCTAGGGCTGATGCTAACCCTAACCCTAACCATAACATTATCCTAGGGCTGATGCTAACCCTAACCCTAACTCTAACACTAACCTAGGGCTGATGCTAACCCTAACCCTAACACTATCCTAGGGCTGATGCTAACCCTAACCCTAACCCTAACAGTATCCTAGGGCTGATGCTAACCCTAACCCTAACACTATCCTAGGGCTGATGCTAACCCTAACCCTAACCCTAACACTATCCTAGGGCTGATGCTAACCCTAACCCTAACACTATCCTAGGGCTGATGCTAACCCTAACCTTAACCCTAACATTATCCCAGGGCTGATGCTAACCCTAACCCTAACACTATCCTAGGGCTGATGCTAACCCTAACCCTAACCCTAACACTATCCTAGGGCTGATGCTAACCCTAACCCTAACCCTAACACTATCCTAGAGCTGATGCTAACCCTAACCCTAATCCTAACCCTAACCCTAATACTATCCTACGGCTGATGCTAACCCTAACCCTAACCCTAACACTATCCTAGGGCTGATGTTAACCCTAACACTAACACTATCCTAGGGCTGATGCTAACCCTAACCCTACCCCTAACACTATCCTAGGGCTGATGCTAACCCTAACCCTAACTCTAACACTATCCTAGGGCTGAGGCTAACCCTAACCCTAACACTATCCTACGGCTGATGCTAACCCTAACCCTAACCCTAACACTATCCTAAGGCTGATGGTAACCCTAACACTAACACTATCCTAAGCCTGGTGCTAACCCTAACTCTAACCCTAACACTATTCTAGGGCTGATGCTAACCCTAACCCTAATAATATCCTAGGGCTGATGCTAACACTAACCCTAAACCTATCACTATGCTAGGGCTGATGCTAACCCTAACCCTAACCCTAACACTATCCTAGGGCTGATGCTAACCCTAACCTAACACTATCCTAGGCCTGATGATAACCCTAACCCTAACCCTAACACTATCCTAGGGCTGATGCTAACCCTAACAGTAACACTATCCTAGGGCTGATGCTAACCCTAACCCTAACCCTAACACTATCCTAGGCCTCATGCTAACCCTAACCCTAACACTATCATAGGCCTGATGATAACCCTAACCCTAACCCTAACACTATCCTAGGCCTGATGCTAACCCTAACCCTAACACTACCCTAGGCCTGATGCTAACCCTAACCCTAACCCTAACACTAACCTAGGGCTGATGCTAACCGTAACCCTAACACTATCCTAGGGCTGATGCTAACCCTAACCCTAACCCTAACACTATCCTAGGGCTGTTGCTAACCCTAACCCTAACACTATCCTAGGCCTGATGATAACCCTAACCCTAACCCTAACACTATCCTAGCGCTGATGCTAACCCTAACCCTAACCCTAACACTATCCTAGGGCTGATGCTAAACCTAACACTAACACTATCCTAGGCCTGATGATAACCCTAACCCTAACCCTAACACTATCCTAGGGTTTATGTTAACCCGAACTCTAACACTATCCTAGGGCCGATGCTAACCCTAACCCTACCACTATCCTGGGCCTGATGCTAACCCTAACCCTAACAATAACACTATCCTAGGGCAGATGCTAACCCTAACGCTAACCCTAACACTATCCTTGAACTGATGCTAATCCTAACCCTAACCCTAACTCTATCCTAGGCCTGATGATAACCCTAACCCTAACCCTAACACTATCCTAGGGTTTATGTTAACCCTAACCCGGACACTATCCTAGGGCGGATGCTAACCCTAACACTAACCCTAACACTATCCTAGGGCTGATGCTAACCCTAACACTAACACTATCCTAGGGCTGATGCTAACCCTAACCCTAACCCTAACATTATCCTAGGGCTGATGCTAACCCTAACCCTAACTCTAACACTATCTTAGGGCTGAGGCTAACCCTAACACTAACACTATCCTACGGCTGATGCTAACCCTAACCCTAACCCTAACAGTATCCTAGGGCTGATGCTAACCCTAACCCTAACACTATCCTAGGGCTGATGCTAACCCTAACCCTAACCCTAACATTATCCTAGGGCTGATGCTAACCCTAACCCTAACTCTAACACTAACCTAGGGCTGATGCTAACCCTAACCCTAACACTATCCTAGGGCTGATGCTAACCCTAACCCTAACCCTAACAGTATCCTAGGGCTGATGCTAACCCTAACCCTAACCCTAACACTATCCTAGGGCTGATGCTAACCCTAACCCTAACACTATCCTAGGGCTGATGCTAACCCTAACCTTAACCATAACATTATCCCAGGGCTGATGCTAACCCTAACCCTAACACTATCCTAGGGCTGATGCTAACCCTAACCCTAACCCTAACACTATCCTAGGGCTGATGCTAACCCTAACCCTAACCCTAACACTATCCTAGAGCTGATGCTAACCCTAACCCTAACCCTAACCCTAACCCTAATACTATCTTACGGCTGATGCTAACCCTAACCCTAACACTATCCTAGGGCTGATGCTAACCCTAACCCTAACCCTAACACTATCCTAGGGCTGATGCTAACCCTAACCCTAACCCTAACACTATCCTAGAGCTGATGCTAACCCTAACCCTAACCCTAACCCTAACCCTAATACTATCCTACGGCTGATGCTAACCCTAACCCTAACCCTAACACTATCCTAGGGCTGATGCTAACCCTACCCCTAACACTATCCTAGGGCTGATGCTAACCCTAACCCTACCCCTAACACTATCCTAGGGCTGATGCTAACCCTAACCCTAACTCTAACACTATCCTAGGGCTGAGGCTAACCCTAACCCTAACACTATCCTACGGCTGATGCTAACCCTAACCCTAACCCTAACACTATCCTAAGGCTGATGGTAACCCTAACACTAACACTATCCTAAGCCTGGTGCTAACCCTAACTCTAACCCTAACACTATCCTAGGGCTGATGCTAACCCTAACCCTAATAATATCCTAGGGCTGATGCTAACACTAACCCTAAACCTATCACTATGCTAGGGCTGATGCTAACCCTAACCCTAACCCTAACACTATCCTAGGGCTGATGCTAACCCTAACCCTAACACTATCCTAGGCCTGATGATAACCCTAACCCTAACCCTAACACTATCCTAGGGCTGATGCTAACCCTAACCCTAACACTATCCTAGGCCTGATGCTAACCCTAACCCTAACCCTAACACTATCCTAGGGCTGATGCTAACCCTAACAGTAACACTATCCTAGGGCTGATGCTAACCCTAACCCTAACCCTAACACTATCCTAGGCCTGATGCTAACCCTAACCTTAACACTATCATAGGCCTGATGATAACCCTAACCCTAATCCTAAAACTATCCTAGGCCTGATGCTAACCCTAACCCTAACACTACCCTAGGCCTGATGCTAACCCTAACCCTAACCCTAACACTATCCTAGGGCTGATGCTAACCCTAACCCTAACCCTAACACTATCCTAGGGCTGTTGCTAACCCTAACCCTAACACTATCCTAGGCCTGATGATAACCCTAACCCTAACCCTAACACTATCCTAGGGCTGATGCTAACCCTAACCCTAACCCTAACACTATCCTAGGGCTGATGCTAACCCTAACACTAACACTATCCTAGGGCTGATGCTAACCCTAACCCTAACCCTAACACTATCCTAGGGCTGATGCTAACCCTAACGCTAACCCTAAAACTATCCTTGAACTGATGCTAACCCTAACCCTAACCCTAACACTATCCTAGGCCTGATGATAACCCTAACCCTAACCCTAACACTATCCTAGGGTTTATGTTAACCCTAACCCTAACACTATCCTAGGGCCGATGCTAACCCTAACCCTACCACTATCCTGGGCCTGATGCTAACCCTAACCCTAACACTAACACTATCCTAGGGCAGATGCTAACCCAAACGCTAACCCTAACACTATCCTTGAACTGATGCTAATCCTAACCCTAACCCTAACACTATCCTAGGCCTTATGATAACCCTAACCCTAACCCTAACACTATCCTAGGGTTTATGTTAACCCTAACCCGGACACTATCCTAGGGCGGATGCTAACCCTAACACTAACCCTAACACTATCCTAGGGCTGATGCTAACCCTAACACTAACACTATCCTAGGGCTGATGCTAACCCTAACCCTAACCCTAACATTATCCTAGGGCTGATGCTAACCCTAACCCTAACTCTAACACTATCTTAGGGCTGAGGCTAACCCTAACACTAACACTATCCTACGGCTGATGCTAACCCTAACCCTAACCCTAACAGTATCCTAAGGCTGATGCTAACCCTAACCCTAACACTATCCTAGGGCTGATGCTAACCCTAACCCTTACCCTAACATTATCCTAGGGCTGATGCTAACCCTAACCCTAACTCTAACACTAACCTAGGGCTGATGCTAACCCTAACACTAACACTATCCTAGGGCTGATGCTAACGCTAACCCTAACCCTAACAGTATCCTAGGGCTGATGCTAACCCTAACCCTAACACTATCCTAGGGCTGATGCTAACCCTAACCCTAACCCTAACACTATCCTAGGGCTGATGCTAACCCTAACCCTAACACTATCCTAGGGCTGATGCTAACCCTAACCTTAACCCTAACATTATCCCAGGGCTGATGCTAACCCTAACCCTAACACTATCCTAGGGCTGATGCTAACCCTAACCCTAACCCTAACACTATCCTAGGGCTGATGCTAACCCTAACCCTAACCCTAACACTATCCTAGAGCTGATGCTAACCCTAACCCTAACCCTAACACTAACACTAATACTATCCTACGGCTGATGCTAACCCTAACCCTAACCCTAACACTATCCTAGGGCTGATGCTAACCCTAACACTAACACTATCCTAGGGCTGATGCTAACCCCAACCCTACCCCTAACACTATCCTAGGGCTGATGCTAACCCTAACCCTAACGCTAACACTATCCTAGGGCTGAGGCTAACCCTAAACCTAACACTATCCTACGGCTGATGCTAACCCTAACCCTAACCCTAACACTATCCTAAGGCTGATGGTAACCCTAACACTAACACTATCCTAAGCCTGGTGCTAACCCTAACTCTAACCCTAACACTATCCTAGGGCTGATGCTAACCCTAACCCTAATAATATCCTAGGGCTGATGCTAACACTAACCATAAACCTATCACTATGCTAGGGCTGATGCTAACCCTAACCCTAACCCTAACACTATCCTAGGGCTGATGCTAACCCTAACCCTAACACTATCCTAGGCCTGATGATAACCCTAACCCTAACCCTAACACTATCCTAGGGCTGATGCTAACCCTAACCCTAACACTATCCTAGGCCTGATGCTAACCCTAACCCTAACCCTAACACTATCCTAGGGCTGATGCTAACCCTAACAGTAACACTATCCTAGGGCTGATGCTAACCCTAACCCTAACCCTAACACTATCCTAGGCCTGATGCTAACCCTAACACTAACACTATCATAGGCCTGATGATAACCCTAACCCTAACCCTAACACTATCCTAGGCCTGATGCTAACCCTAACCCTAACACTATCCTAGGCCTGATGCTAACCCTAACCCTAACCCTAACACTATCCTAGGGCTGATGCTAACCCTAACCCTAACACTATCCTAGGGCTGATGCTAACCCTAACCCTAACCCTAACACTATCCTAGGGCTGATGCTAACCCTAACACTAACACTATCCTAGGCCTGATGATGACCCTAACCCTAACCCTAACACTATCCTAGGGCTGATGCTAACCCTAACCCTAACACTATCCTAGGCCTGATGCTAACCCTAACCCTAACCCTAACACTATCCTAGGGCTGATGCTAACCCTAACAGTAACACTATCCTAGGGCTGAGGCTAACCCTAACCCTAACCCTGACACTATCCTAGGCCTGATGCTAACCCTAACCCTAACACTATCCTAGGCCTGATGATAACCCTAACCCTAACCCTAACACTATCCTAGGCCTGATGCTAACCCTAACGCTAACCCTAAAACTATCCTTGAACTGATGCTAACCCTAACCCTAACCCTAACACTATCCTAGGCCTCATGATAACCCTAACCCTAACCCTAACACTATCCTAGGGTTTATGTTAACCGTAACCCTAACACTATCCTAGGGCTGATGCTAACCGTAACCTTACCACTATCCTGGGCCTGATGCTAACCCTAAGCCTAACACTAACACTATCCTAGGGCTGATGCTAACCCTAATCCTAACACTATCCTAGGGCTGATGCTAACCCTAACCCTAACCCTAACACTATTCTAGGGCTGATGCTAATCCTAACGCTAACCCTAACACTATCCTTCAACTAATGCTAACCCTAACCCTAACCCTAACACTATCCTAGGCCTGATGATAACCCTAACCCTAACCCTAACACTTTCCTAGGGTTTATGTTAACCCTAACCCTAACACTGTCCTAGGGCTGATGCGAACCCTAACCCTAACCCTAACACTATCCTAGGGCTGATGCTAACCCTAACCCTAACTCTAACACTATCTAAGGGCTGAGGCTAACCCTAATCCTAACACTATCCTACGGCTGATGCTAACCCTAACCTTAACCCTAACACTATCCTAGGGCTGATGCTAACCCTAACACTAACACTATCTTAGGCCTGATGCTAACCCTAACCCTAACCCTAACACTATCCTAGGGCTGATGCTAAGCCTAACCCTAACACTATCCTAGGGCTGATGCTAACCCTAACCCTAACCCTAACACTATGCTAGGCCTGATGCTAACCCTATCCCTAACCCTAATACTCTCCTAGGGCTGAGGATAACCCTAACCCTAACACTATCCTAGGGCTCATGCTAACCCTAACCCTAACCCAAACACTATCCTAGGGTTGATGCTAACCCTAACCCTAACACTATCCTAGGGCTGATGCTAACCCTAACCCTAACCCTAACACTATCCTTGGGCTGATGCTAACCCTAACCCTAACACTATCCTGGGCCTGATGCTAACCCTAACCCTAACCCTAACACTATCCTAGGGCTGATGCTAACCCTAACACTAACACTATCCTAGGGCTGATGCTAACCCTAACACTAACACTATCCTAGGCCTGATGCTAACCCTAACCCTAACCCTAACACTATCCTAGGGCTGATGCTAACCCTAACCCTAACACTATCCTAGGGCTGATGCTAACCCTAACCCTAACACTATCCTACGTCTGATGCTAACCCTAACCCTAACCCTAACACTATCCTAGGGCTGATGCTAACCCTAACCCTAACACTATCCTAGGCCTGATGCTAACCCTAACCCTAACCCTAACACTATCCTAGGGCAGATGCTAACCCTAACGCTAACCCTAACACTATCCTTGAACTGATGCTAATCCTAACCCTAACCCTAACACTATCCTAGGCCTGATGATAACCCTAACCCTAACCCTAACACTATCCTAGGGTTTATGTTAACCCTAACCCGAACACTATCCTAGGGCGGATGCTAACCCTAACACTAACCCTAACACTATCCTAGGGCTGATGCTAACCCTAACCCTAACACTATCCTAGGGCTGATGCTAACCCTAACCCTAACCATAACATTATCCTAGGGCTGATGCTAACCCTAACCCTAACTCTAACACTAACCTAGGGCTGATGCTAACCCTAACCCTAACACTATCCTAGGGCTGATGCTAACCCTAACCCTAACCCTAACAGTATCCTAGGGCTGATGCTAACCCTAACCCTAACACTATCCTAGGGCTGATGCTAACCCTAACCCTAACCCTAACACTATCCTAGGGCTGATGCTAACCCTAACCCTAACACTATCCTAGGGCTGATGCTAACCCTAACCTTAACCCTAACATTATCCCAGGGCTGATGCTAACCCTAACCCTAACACTATCCTAGGGCTGATGCTAACCCTAACCCTAACCCTAACACTATCCTAGGGCTGATGCTAACCCTAACCCTAACCCTAACACTATCCTAGAGCTGATGCTAACCCTAACCCTAATCCTAACCCTAACCCTAATACTATCCTACGGCTGATGCTAACCCTAACCCTAACCCTAACACTATCCTAGGGCTGATGTTAACCCTAACACTAACACTATCCTAGGGCTGATGCTAACCCTAACCCTACCCCTAACACTATCCTAGGGCTGATGCTAACCCTAACCCTAACTCTAACACTATCCTAGGGCTGAGGCTAACCCTAACCCTAACACTATCCTACGGCTGATGCTAACCCTAACCCTAACCCTAACACTATCCTAAGGCTGATGGTAACCCTAACACTAACACTATCCTAAGCCTGGTGCTAACCCTAACTCTAACCCTAACACTATTCTAGGGCTGATGCTAACCCTAACCCTAATAATATCCTAGGGCTGATGCTAACACTAACCCTAAACCTATCACTATGCTAGGGCTGATGCTAACCCTAACCCTAACCCTAACACTATCCTAGGGCTGATGCTAACCCTAACCCTAACACTATCCTAGGCCTGATGATAACCCTAACCCTAACCCTAACACTATCCTAGGGCTGATGCTAACCCTAACAGTAACACTATCCTAGGGCTGATGCTAACCCTAACCCTAACCCTAACACTATCCTAGGCCTCATGCTAACCCTAACCCTAACACTATCATAGGCCTGATGATAACCCTAACCCTAACCCTAACACTATCCTAGGCCTGATGCTAACCCTAACCCTAACACTACCCTAGGCCTGATGCTAACCCTAACCCTAACCCTAACACTATCCTAGGGCTGATGCTAACCGTAACCCTAACACTATCCTAGGGCTGATGCTAACCCTAACCCTAACCCTAACACTATCCTAGGGCTGTTGCTAACCCTAACCCTAACACTATCCTAGGCCTGATGATAACCCTAACCCTAACCCTAACACTATCCTAGCGCTGATGCTAACCCTAACCCTAACCCTAACACTATCCTAGGGCTGATGCTAAACCTAACACTAACACTATCCTAGGCCTGATGATAACCCTAACCCTAACCCTAACACTATCCTAGGGTTTATGTTAACCCTAACTCTAACACTATCCTAGGGCCGATGCTAACCCTAACCCTACCACTATCCTGGGCCTGATGCTAACCCTAACCCTAACAATAACACTATCCTAGGGCAGATGCTAAGCCTAACGCTAACCCTAACACTATCCTTGAACTGATGCTAATCCTAACCCTAACCCTAACTCTATCCTAGGCCTGATGATAACCCTAACCCTAACCCTAACACTATCCTAGGGTTTATGTTAACCCTAACCCGGACACTATCCTAGGGCGGATGCTAACCCTAACACTAACCCTAACACTATCCTAGGGCTGATGCTAACCCTAACACTAACACTATCCTAGGGCTGATGCTAACCCTAACCCTAACCCTAACATTATCCTAGGGCTGATGCTAACCCTAACCCTAACTCTAACACTATCTTAGGGCTGAGGCTAACCCTAACACTAACACTATCCTACGGCTGATGCTAACCCTAACCCTAACCCTAACAGTATCCTAGGGCTGATGCTAACCCTAACCCTAACACTATCCTAGGGCTGATGCTAACCCTAACCCTAACCCTAACATTATCCTAGGGCTGATGCTAACCCTAACCCTAACTCTAACACTAACCTAGGGCTGATGCTAACCCTAACCCTAACACTATCCTAGGGCTGATGCTAACCCTAACCCTAACCCTAACAGTATCCTAGGGCTGATGCTAACCCTAACACTAACACTATCCTAGGGCTGATGCTAACCCTAACCCTAACCCTAACACTATCCTAGGGCTGATGCTAACCCTAACCCTAACACTATCCTAGGGCTGATGCTAACCCTAACCTTAACCATAACATTATCCCAGGGCTGATGCTAACCCTAACCCTAACACTATCCTAGGGCTGATGCTAACCCTAACCCTAACCCTAACACTATCCTAGGGCTGATGCTAACCCTAACCCTAACCCTAACACTATCCTAGAGCTGATGCTAACCCTAACCCTAACCCTAACCCTAACCCTAATACTATCTTACGGCTGATGCTAACCCTAACCCTAACCCTAACACTATCCTAGGGCTGATGCTAACCCTAACCCTACCCCTAACAGTATCCTAGGGCTGATGCTAACCCTAACCCTAACGCTAACACTATCCTAGGGCTGAGGCTAACCCTAACCCTAACACTATCCTACGGCTGATGCTAACCCTAACCCTAACCCTAACACTATCCTAAGGCTGATGGTAACCCTAACACTAACACTATCCTAAGCCTGGTGCTAACCCTAACTCTAACCCTAACACTATCCTAGGGATGATGCTACCCTAACCCTAATAATATCCTAGGGCTGATGCTAACACTAACCCTAAACCTATCACTATGCTAGGGCTGATGCTAACCCTAACCCTAACCCTAACACTATCCTAGGGCTGATGCTAACCCTAACCTTAACCCTAACACTATCCTAGGCCTGATGCTAACCCTAACCCTAACACTATCATAGGCCTGATGATAACCCTAACCCTAACCCTAACACTATCCTAGGCCTGATGCTAACCCTAACCCTAACACTATCCTAGGCCTGATGCTAACCCTAACCCTAACCCTAACACTATCCTAGGGCTGATGCTAACCGTAACCCTAACACAATCCTAGGGCTGATGCTAACCTTAACCCTAACCCTAACACTATCCTAGGGCTGATGCTAACCCTAACCCTAACCCTAACACTATCCTAGGGCTGATGCTAACCCTAACACTAACACTATGCTAGGGCTGATGCTAACCCTAACCCTAACCCTAACACTATCCTAGGGCTGATGCTAACCCTAACGCTAACCCTAAAACTATCCTTGAACTGATGCTAACCCTAACCCTAACCCTAACACTATCCTAGGCCTGATGATAACCCTAACCCTAACCCTAACACTATCCTAGGGTTTATGTTAACCCTAACCCTAACACTATCCTAGGGCCGATGCTAACCCTAACCCTACCACTATCCTGGGCCTGATGCTAACCCTAACCCTAACACTAACACTATCCTAGGGCTGATGCTAACCCTAACCCTAACACTATCCTAGGGCTGATGCTAACCCTAACCCTAACCCCAACACTATCCTAGGGCTGATGCTAATCCTAACGCTAACCCTAACACTATCCTTGAACTAATGCTAACCCTAACCCTAACCCGAACACTATCCTAGGGCGGATGCTAACCCTAACCCTAACCCTAACACTATCCTAGGCCTGATGCTAACCCTAACACTAACACTATCCTAGGGCTGATGCTAACCCTAACCCTAACCCTAACATTATCCTAGGGCTGATGCTAACCCTAACCCTAACTCTAACACTATCTTAGGGCTGAGGCTAACCCTAACCCTAACACTATCCTACGGCTGATGCTAACCCTAACCCTAACCCTAACATTATCCTAGGGCTGATGCTAACCCTAACCCTAACACTATCCTAGGCCTGATGCTAACCCTAACCCTAACCCTAACACTATCCTATGGCTGATGTTAACCCTAACTCTAACACTATCCTAGGGCTGATGCTAACCCTAACCCTAACCCTAACACTATCCTAGGGCTGATGCTAATGCTAACGCTAACCCTAACACTATCCTTCAACTAATGCTAACCCTAACCCTAACCCTAACACTATCCTAGGCCTGATGATAACCCTAACCCTAACTCTAACACTTTCCTAGGGTTTATGTTAACCCTAACCCTAACACTATCCTAGGGCTGATGCGAACCCTAACCTTAACCCTAACACTATCCTAGGGCTGATGCTAACCCTAACCCTAACTCTAACACTATCTAAGGGCTGAGGCTAACCCTAATCCTAACACTATCCTACGGCTGACGCTAACCCTAACCTTAACCCTAACACTATCCTAGGGCTGATGCTAACCCTAACCCTAACACTATCCTAGGCCTGATGCTAACCCTAACCCTAACCCTAACACTATCCTAGGGCTGATGCTAACCCTAACCCTAACACTATCCTAGGGCTGATGCTAACCCTAACCCTAACCCTAACACTATGCTAGGCCTGATGCTAACCCTATCCCTAACCCTAACACTCTCCTAGGGCTGAGGATAACCCTAACCCTAACACTATCCTAGGGCTCATGCTAACCCTAACCCTAACCCAAACACTATCCTAGGGTTGATGCTAACCCTAACCCTAACACTATCCTAGGGCTGATGCTAACCCTAACCCTAACACTAACACTATCCTTGGGCTGATGCTAACCCTAACCCTAACACTATCCTGGGCCTGATGCTAACCCTAACCCTAACCCTAACACTATCCTAGGGCTGATGCTAACCCTAACCCTAACACTATCCTAGGGCTGATGCTAACCCTAACACTAACACTATCCTAGGCCTGATGCTAAACCTAACCCTAACCCTAACACTATCCTTGAACTGATGCTAACCCTAACCCTAACCCTAACACTATCCTAGGCCTCATGATAACCCTAACCCTAACCCTAACACTATCCTAGGGTTTATGTTAACCCTAACCCTAACACTATCCTAGGGCTGATGCTAACCCTAACCCTACCACTATCCTGGGCCTGATGCTAACCCTAACCCTAACACTAACATTATCCTAGGGCTGATGCTAACCCTTACCCTAACACTATCCTAGGCCTGATGATAACCCTAACCCTAACCCTAACACTATCCTAGGGCTGATGATAACCCTAACCCTAACACTATCCTAGGCCTGATGCTAACCCTAACCCTAACCCTAACACTATCCTAGGGCTGATGCTAACCCTAACAGTAACACTATCCTAGGGCTGATGCTAACCATAACGCTAACCCTAACACTATCCTAGGCCTGATGCTAACCCTAACCGTAACACTATCATAGGCCTGATGATAACCCTAACCCTAACCCTAACACTATCCTAGGCCTGATGCTAACCCTAACGCTAACCCTAAAACTATCCTTGAACTGATGCTAACCCTAACCCTAACCCTAACACTATCCTAGGCCTCATGATAACCCTAACCCTAACCCTAACACTATCCTAGGGTTTATGTTAACCCTAACCCTAACACTATCCTAGGGCTGATGCTAACCCTAACCCTACCACTATCCTGGGCCTGATGCTAACCCTAACCCTAACACTAACACTATCCTAGGGCTGATGCTAACCCTAATCCTAACACTATCCTAGGGCTGATGCTAACCCTAACCCTAACCCTAACACTATCCTAGGGCTGATGCTAATCCTAACGCTAACCCTAACACTATCCTTCAACTAATGCTAACCCTAACCCTAACCCTAACACTATCCTAGGCCTGATGATAACCCTAACCCTAACCCTAACACTTTCCTAGGGTTTATGTTAACCCTAACCCTAACACTATCCTAGGGCTGATGCGAACCCTAACCCTAACCCTAACACTATCCTAGGGCTGATGCTAACCCTAACCCTAACTCTAACACTATCTAAGGGCTGAGGCTAACCCTAATCCTAACACTATCCTACGGCTGATGCTAACCCTAACCTTAACCCTAACACTATCCTAGGGCTGATGCTAACCCTAACCCTAACACTATCCTAGGCCTGATGCTAACCCTAACCCTAACCCTAACACTATCCTTGGGCTGATGCTAACCCTAACCCTAACACTATCCTGGGCCTGATGCTAACCCTAACCCTAACCCTAACACTATCCTTGGGCTGATGCTAACCCTAACCCTAACACTATCCTAGGGCTGATGCTAACCCTAACACTAACACTATCCTAGGCCTGATGCTAACCCTAACCCTAACCCTAACACTATCCTAGGGCTGATGCTAACCATAACCCTAACACTGGTGATCCTAGGGCTGATGCTAACCCTAACCCTAACACTATCCTACGTCTGATGCTAACCCTAACCCTAACCCTAACACTATCCTAGGGCTGATGCTAACCCTAACCCTAACACTATCCTAGGCCTGATGCTAACCCTAACCCTAACCCTAACACTATCCTAGGGCAGATGCTAACCCTAACGCTAACCCTAACACTATCCTTGAACTGATGCTAATCCTAACCCTAACCCTAACACTATCCTAGGCCTGATGATAACCCTAACCCTAACCCTAACACTATCCTAGGGTTTATGTTAACCCTAACGCGAACACTATCCTAGGGCGGATGCTAACCCTAACACTAAAACTATCCTAGGGCTGATGCTAACCCTAACCCTAACCCTACCATTATCCTAGGGCTGATGCTAACCCTAACCCTAACTCTAACACTATCTTAGGGCTGAGGCTAACCCTAACACTAACACTATCCTACGGCTGATGCTAACCCTAACCCTAACCCTAACAGTATCCTAGGGCTGATGCTAACCCTAACCCTAACACTATCCCAGGGCTGATGCTAACCCTAACCCTAACCCTAACATTATCCTAGGGCTGATGCTAACCCTAACCCTAACTCTAACACTAACCTAGGGCTGATGCTAACCCTAACACTAACACTATCCTAGGGCTGATGCTAACCCTAACCCTAACCCTAACAGTATCCTAGGGCTGATGCTAACCCTAACCCTAACACTATCCTAGGGCTGATGCTAACCCTAACCCTAACACTAACACTATCCTAGGGCTGATGCTAACCCTAACCCTAACACTATCCTAGGGCTGATGCTAACCCTAACCTTAACCCTAACATTATCCCAGGGCTGATGCTAACCCTAACCCTAACACTATCCTAGGGCTAATGCTAACCCTAACCCTAACCCTAACACTATCCTAGGGCTGATGCTAACCCTAACCCTAACCCTAACACTATCCTAGAGCTGATGCTAACCCTAACCCTAACCCTAACCCTAACCCTAACCCTAATACTATCCTACGGCTGATGCTAACCCTAACCCTAACCCTAACACTATCCTAGGGCTGATGCTAACCCTAACACTAACACTATCCTAGGGCTGATGCTAACCCTAACCCTACCCCTAACACTATCCTAGGGCTGATGCTAACCCTAACCCTAACGCTAACACTATCCTAGGGCTGAGGCTAACCCTAACCCTAACACTATCCTACGGCTGATGCTAACCCTAACCCTAACCCTAACACTATCCTAAGGCTGATGGTAACCCTAACACTAACACTATCCTAAGCCTGGTGCTAACCCTAACTCTAACCCTAACACTATCCTAGGGCTGATGCTAACCCTAACCCTAATAATATCCTAGGGCTGATGCTAACACTAACCTTAAACCTATCACTATGCTAGGGCTGATGCTAACCCTAACCCTAACCCTAACACTATCCTAGGGCTGATGCTAAACCTAACCCTAACACTATCCTAGGCCTGATGATAACCCTAACACTAACCCTAACACTATCCTAGGGCTGATGCTAACCCTAACCCTAACACTATCCTAGGCCTGATGCTAACCCTAACCCTAACCCTAACACTATCCTAGGGCTGATGCTAACCCTAACAGTAACACTATCCTAGGGCTGATGCTAACCCTAACCCTAACCCTAACACTATCCTAGGCCTGATGCTAACCCTAACCCTAACACTATCATAGGCCTGATGATAACCCTAACCCTAACCCTAACACTATCCTAGGCCTGATGCTAACCCTAACGCTAACCCTAAAACTATCCTTGAACTGATGCTAACCCTAACCCTAACCCTAACACTATCCTAGGCCTCATGATAACCCTAACCCTAACCCTAACACTATCCTAGGGTTTATGTTAACCCTAACCCTAACACTATCCTAGGGCTGATGCTAACCCTAACCCTACCAGTATCCTGGGCCTGATGCTAACCCTAACTCTAACACTAACACTATCCTAGGGCTGATGCTAACCCTAATCCTAACACTATCCTAGGGCTGATGCTAACCCTCACCCTAACCCTAACACTATCCTAGGGCTGATGCTAATCCTAACGCTAACCCTAACACTATCCTTCAACTAATGCTAACCCTAACCATAACCCTAACACTATCCTAGGCCTGATGATAACCCTAACCCTAACCCTAACACTTTCCTAGGGTTTATGTTAACCCTAACCCTAACACTATCCTAGGGCTGATGCGAACCCTAACCCTAACCCTAACACTATCCTAGGGCTGATGCTAACCCTAACCCTAACTCTAACACTATCTAAGGGCTGAGGCTAACCCTAATCCTAACACTATCCTACGGCTGATGCTAACCCTAACCTTAACCCTAACACTATCCTAGGGCTGATGCTAACCCTAACCCTAGCACTATCCTAGGGCTGATGCTAACCCTAACCCTAACCCTAACACTATCCTAGGGCTGATGCTAACCCTAACCCTAACACTATCCTAGGGCTGATGCTAACCCTAACCCTAACCCTAACACTATGCTAGGCCTGATGCTAACCCTATCCCTAACCATAACACTCTCCTAGGGCTGAGGATAACCCTAACCCTAACACTATCCTAGGGCTGATGCTAACCCTAACCCTAACCCAAACACTATCCTAGGGTTGATGCTAACCCTAACCCTAACACTATCCTAGGGCTGATGCTAACCCTAACCCTAACCCTAACACTATCCTTGGGCTGATTCTAACCCTAACCCTAACACTATCCTGGGCCTGATGCTAACCCTAACCCTAACCCTAACACTATCCTAGGGCTGATGCTAACCCTAACCCTAACACTATCCTAGGGCTGATGCTAACCCTAACCCTAACACTATCCTAGGCCTGATGCTAACCCTAACCCTAACCCTAACACTATCCTAGGGCTGATGCTAACCCTAACCCTAACACTATCCTAGGGCTGATGCTAACCCTAACCCTAACCCTAACACTATGCTAGGCCTGATGCTAACCCTATCCCTAACCCTAACACTCTCCTAGGGCTGAGGATAACCCTAACCCTAACACTATCCTAGGGCTCATGCTAACCCTAACCCTAACCCAAACACTATCCTAGGGTTGATGCTAACCCTAACCCTAACACTATCCTAGGGCTGATGCTAACCCTAACCCTAACACTAACACTATCCTTGGGCTGATGCTAACCCTAACCCTAACACTATCCTGGGTCTGATGCTAACCCTAACCCTAACCCTAACACTATCCTAGGGCTGATGCTAACCCTAACCCTAACACTATCCTAGGGCTGATGCTAACCCTAACACTAACACTATCCTAGGCCTGATGCTAAACCTAACCCTAACCCTAACACTATCCTAGGGCTGATGCTAACCCTAACCCTAACACTATCCTAGGGCTGATGCTAACCCTAACCCTAACACTATCCTACGTCTGATGCTAACCCTAACCCTAACCCTAACACTATCCTAGGGCTGATGCTAACCCTAACCCTAACACTATCCTAGGCCTGATGCTAACCCTAACCCTAACCCTAACACTATCCTAGCGCAGATGCTAACCCCAACGCTAACCCTAACACTATCCTTGAACTGATGCTAATCCTAACCCTAACCCTAACACTATCCTAGGCCTGATGATAACCCTAACCCTAACCCTAACACTATCCTAGGGTTTATGTTAACCCTAACCCGAACACTATCCTAGGGCGGATGCTAACCCTAACACTAACCCTAACACTATCCTAGGGCTGATGCTAACCCTAACCCTAACCCTAACATTATCCTAGGGCTGATGCTAACCCTAACCCTAACTCTAACACTAACCTAGGGCTGATGCTAACCCTAACCCTAACACTATCCTAGGGCTGATGCTAACCCTAACCCTAACCCTAACAGTATCCTAGGGCTGATGCTAACCCTAACCCTAACACTATCCTAGGGCTGATGCTAACCCTAACCCTAACCCTAACACTATCCTAGGGCTGATGCTAACCCTAAACCTAACACTATCCTAGGGCTGATGCTAACCCTAACCTTAACCATAACATTATCCCAGGGCTGATGCTAACCCTAACCCTAACACTATCCTAGGGCTGATGCTAACCCTAACCCTAACCCTAACACTATCCTAGGGCTGATGCTAACCCTAACCCTAACCCTAACACTATCCTAGAGCTGATGCTAACCCTAACCCTAACCCTAACCCTAACCCTAATACTATCTTACGGCTGATGCTAACCCTAACCCTAACCCTAACACTATCCTAGGGCTGATGCTAACCCTAACACTAACACTATCCTAGGGCTGATGCTAACCCTAACCCTACCCCTAACAGTATCCTAGGGCTGATGCTAACCCTAACCCTAACGCTAACACTATCCTAGGGCTGAGGCTAACCCTAACCCTAACACTATCCTACGGCTGATGCTAACCCTAACCCTAACCCTAACACTATCCTAAGGCTGATGGTAACCCTAACACTAACACTATCCTAAGCCTGGTGCTAACCCTAACTCTAACCCTAACACTATCCTAGGGCTGATGCTACCCTAACCCTAATAATATCCTAGGGCTGATGCTAACACTAACCCTAAACCTATCACTATGCTAGGGCTGATGCTAACCCTAACCCTAACCCTAACACTATCCTAGGGCTGATGCTAACCCTAACCTTAACCCTAACACTATCCTAGGCCTGATGCTAACCCTAACCCTAACACTAACATAGGCCTGATGATAACCCTAACCCTAACCCTAACACTATCCTAGGCCTGATGCTAACCCTAACCCTAACACTATCCTAGGCCTGATGCTAACCCTAACCCTAACCCTAACACTATCCTAGGGCTGATGCTAACCGTAACCCTAACACTATCCTAGGGCTGATGCTAACCCTAACCCTAACCCTAACACTATCCTAGGGCTGATGCTAACCCTAACCCTAACCCTAACACTATCCTAGGGCTGATGCTAACCCTAACACTAACACTATCCTAGGGCTGATGCTAACCCTAACCCTAACCCTAACACTATCCTAGGGCTGATGCTAACCCTAACGCTAACCCTAAAACTATCCTTGAACTGATGCTAACCCTAACCCTAACCCTAACACTATCCTAGGCCTGATGATAACCCTAACCCTAACCCTAACACTATCCTAGGGTTTATGTTAACCCTAACCCTAACACTATCCTAGGGCCGATGCTAACCCTAACCCTACCACTATCCTGGGCCTGATGCTAACCCTAACCCTAACACTAACACTATCCTAGGGCTGATGCTAACCCTAACCCTAACACTATCCTGGGGCTGATGCTAACCCTAACCCTAACCCCAACACTATCCTAGGGCTGATGCTAATCCTAACGCTAACCCTAACACTATCCTTGAACTAATGCTAACCCTAACCCTAACCCGAACACTATCCTAGGGCGGATGCTAACCCTAACCCTAACCCTAACACTATCCTAGGCCTGATGCTAACCCTAACACTAACACTATCCTAGGGCTGATGCTAACCCTAACCCTAACCCTAACATTATCCTAGGGCTAATGCTAACCCTAACCCTAACTCTAACACTATCTTAGGGCTGAGGCTAACCCTAACCCTAACACTATCCTACGGCTGATGCTAACCCTAACCCTAACCCTAACATTATCCTAGGGCTGATGCTAACCCTAACCCTAACACTATCCTAGGCCTGATGCTAACCCTAACCCTAACCCTAACACTATCCTATGGCTGATGTTAACCCTAACTCTAACACTATCCTAGGGCTGATGCTAACCCTAACCCTAACCCTAACACTATCCTAGGGCTGATGCTAATCCTAACGCTAACCCTAACACTATCCTTCAACTAATGCTAACCCTAACCCTAACCCTAACACTATCCTAGGCCTGATGATAACCCTATCCCTAACTCTAACACTTTCCTAGGGTTTATGTTAACCCTAACCCTAACACTATCCTAGGGCTGATGCGAACCCTAACCTTAACCCTAACACTATCCTAGGGCTGATGCTAACCCTAACCCTAACTCTAACACTATCTAAGGGCTGAGGCTAACCCTAATCCTAACACTATCCTACGGCTGATGCTAACCCTAACCTTAACCCTAACACTATCCTAGGGCTGATGCTAACCCTAACCCTAACACTATCCTAGGCCTGATGCTAACCCTAACCCTAACCCTAACACTATCCTAGGGCTGATGCTAACCCTAACCCTAACACTATCCTAGGGCTGATGCTAACCCTAACCCTAACCCTAACACTATGCTAGGCCTGATGCTAACCCTATCCCTAACCCTAACACTCTCCTAGGGCTGAGGATAACCCTAACCCTAACACTATCCTAGGGCTCATGCTAACCCTAACCCTAACCCAAACACTATCCTAGGGTTGATGCTAACCCTAACCCTAACACTATCCTAGGGCTGATGCTAACCCTAACCCTAACCCTAACACTATCCTTGGGCTGATGCTAACCCTAACCCTAACACTATCCTGGGCCTGATGCTAACCCTAACCCTAACCCTAACACTATCCTAGGGCTGATGCTAACCCTAACCCTAACACTATCCTAGGGCTGATGCTAACCCTAACACTAACACTATCCTAGGCCTGATGCTAAACCTAACCCTAACCCTAACACTATCCTTGAACTGATGCTAACCCTAACCCTAACCCTAACACTATCCTAGGCCTCATGATAACCCTAACCCTAACCCTAACACTATCCTAGGGTTTATGTTAACCCTAACCCTAACACTATCCTAGGGCTGATGCTAACCCTAACCCTACCACTATCCTGGGCCTGATGCTAACCCTAACCCTAACACTAACATTATCCTAGGGCTGATGCTAACCCTTACCCTAACACTATCCTAGGCCTGATGATAACCCTAACCCTAACCCTAACAGTATCCTAGGGCTGATGATAACCCTAACCCTAACACTATCCTAGGCCTGATGCTAACCCTAACCCTAACCCTAACACTATCCTAGGGCTGATGCTAACCCTAACAGTAACGCTATCCTAGGGCTGATGCTAACCATAACGCTAACCCTAACACTATCCTAGGCCTGATGCTAACCCTAACCGTAACACTATCATAGGCCTGATGATAACCCTAACCCTAACCCTAACACTATCCTAGGCCTGATGCTAACCCTAACGCTAACCCTAAAACTATCCTTGAACTGATGCTAACCCTAACCCTAACCCTAACACTATCCTAGGCCTCATGATAACCCTAACCCTAACCCTAACACTATCCTAGGGTTTATGTTAACCCTAACCCTAACACTATCCTAGGGCTGATGCTAACCCTAACCCTACCACTATCCTGGGCCTGATGCTAACCCTAACCCTAACACTAACACTATCCTAGGGCTGATGCTAACCCTAATCCTAACACTATCCTAGGGCTGATGCTAACCCTAACCCTAACCCTAACACTATCCTAAGGCTGATGGTAACCCTAACACTAACACTATCCTAAGCCTGGTGCTAACCCTAACTCTAACCCTAACACTATCCTAGGGCTGATGCTAACCCTAACCCTAATAATATCCTAGGGCTGATGCTAACACTAACCTTAAACCTATCACTATGCTAGGGCTGATGCTAACCCTAACCCTAACCCTAACACTATCCTAGGGCTGATGCTAAACCTAACCCTAACACTATCCTAGGCCTGATGATAACCCTAACACTAACCCTAACACTATCCTAGGGCTGATGCTAACCCTAACCCTAACACTATCCTAGGCCTGATGCTAACCCTAACCCTAACCCTAACACTATCCTAGGGCTGATGCTAACCCTAACAGTAACACTATCCTAGGGCTGATGCTAACCCTAACCCTAACCCTAACACTATCCTAGGCCTGATGCTAACCCTAACCCTAACACTATCATAGGCCTGATGATAACCCTAACCCTAACCCTAACACTATCCTAGGCCTGATGCTAACCCTAACGCTAACCCTAAAACTATCCTTGAACTGATGCTAACCCTAACCCTAACCCTAACACTATCCTAGGCCTCATGATAACCCTAACCCTAACCCTAACACTATCCTAGGGTTTATGTTAACCCTAACCCTAACACTATCCTAGGGCTGATGCTAACCCTAACCCTACCAGTATCCTGGGCCTGATGCTAACCCTAACTCTAACACTAACACTATCCTAGGGCTGATGCTAACCCTAATCCTAACACTATCCTAGGGCTGATGCTAACCCTCACCCTAACCCTAACACTATCCTAGGGCTGATGCTAATCCTAACGCTAACCCTAACACTATCCTTCAACTAATGCTAACCCTAACCATAACCCTAACACTATCCTAGGCCTGATGATAACCCTAACCCTAACCCTAACACTTTCCTAGGGTTTATGTTAACCCTAACCCTAACACTATCCTAGGGCTGATGCGAACCCTAACCCTAACCCTAACACTATCCTAGGGCTGATGCTAACCCTAACCCTAACTCTAACACTATCTAAGGGCTGAGGCTAACCCTAATCCTAACACTATCCTACGGCTGATGCTAACCCTAACCTTAACCCTAACACTATCCTAGGGCTGATGCTAACCCTAACCCTAGCACTATCCTAGGGCTGATGCTAACCCTAACCCTAACCCTAACACTATCCTAGGGCTGATGCTAACCCTAACCCTAACACTATCCTAGGGCTGATGTTAACCCTAACCCTAACCCTAACACTATGCTAGGCCTGATGCTAACCCTATCCCTAACCATAACACTCTCCTAGGGCTGAGGATAACCCTAACCCTAACACTATCCTAGGGCTGATGCTAACCCTAACCCTAACCCAAACACTATCCTAGGGTTGATGCTAACCCTAACCCTAACACTATCCTAGGGCTGATGCTAACCCTAACCCTAACCCTAACACTATCCTTGGGCTGATGCTAACCCTAACCCTAACACTATCCTGGGCCTGATGCTAACCCTAACCCTAACCCTAACACTATCCTAGGGCTGATGCTAACCCTAACCCTAACACTATCCTAGGGCTGATGCTAACCCTAACCCTAACACTATCCTAGGCCTGATGCTAACCCTAACCCTAACCCTAACACTATCCTAGGGCTGATGCTAACCCTAACCCTAACACTATCCTAGGGCTGATGCTAACCCTAACCCTAACCCTAACACTATGCTAGGCCTGATGCTAACCCTATCCCTAACCCTAACACTCTCCTAGGGCTGAGGATAACCCTAACCCTAACACTATCCTAGGGCTCATGCTAACCCTAACCCTAACCCAAACACTATCCTAGGGTTGATGCTAACCCTAACCCTAACACTATCCTAGGGCTGATGCTAACCCTAACCCTAACACTAACACTATCCTTGGGCTGATGCTAACCCTAACCCTAACACTATCCTGGGTCTGATGCTAACCCTAACCCTAACCCTAACACTATCCTAGGGCTGATGCTAACCCTAACCCTAACACTATCCTAGGGCTGATGCTAACCCTAACACTAACACTATCCTAGGCCTGATGCTAAACCTAACCCTAACCCTAACACTATCCTAGGGCTGATGCTAACCCTAACCCTAACACTATCCTAGGGCTGATGCTAACCCTAACCCTAACACTATCCTACGTCTGATGCTAACCCTAACCCTAACCCTAACACTATCCTAGGGCTGATGCTAACCCTAACCCTAACACTATCCTAGGCCTGATGCTAACCCTAACCCTAACCCTAACACTATCCTAGCGCAGATGCTAACCCCAACGCTAACCCTAACACTATCCTTGAACTGATGCTAATCCTAACCCTAACCCTAACACTATCCTAGGCCTGATGATAACCCTAACCCTAACCCTAACACTATCCTAGGGTTTATGTTAACCCTAACCCGAACACTATCCTAGGGCGGATGCTAACCCTAACACTAACCCTAACACTATCCTAGGGCTGATGCTAACCCTAACCCTAACCCTAACATTATCCTAGGGCTGATGCTAACCCTAACCCTAACTCTAACACTAACCTAGGGCTGATGCTAACCCTAACCCTAACACTATCCTAGGGCTGATGCTAACCCTAACCCTAACCCTAACAGTATCCTAGGGCTGATGCTAACCCTAACCCTAACACTATCCTAGGGCTGATGCTAACCCTAACCCTAACCCTAACACTATCCTAGGGCTGATGCTAACCCTAAACCTAACACTATCCTAGGGCTGATGCTAACCCTAACCTTAACCATAACATTATCCCAGGGCTGATGCTAACCCTAACCCTAACACTATCCTAGGGCTGATGCTAACCCTAACCCTAACCCTAACACTATCCTAGGGCTGATGCTAACCCTAACCCTAACCCTAACACTATCCTAGAGCTGATGCTAACCCTAACCCTAACCCTAACCCTAACCCTAATACTATCTTACGGCTGATGCTAACCCTAACCCTAACCCTAACACTATCCTAGGGCTGATGCTAACCCTAACACTAACACTATCCTAGGGCTGATGCTAACCCTAACCCTACCCCTAACAGTATCCTAGGGCTGATGCTAACCCTAACCCTAACGCTAACACTATCCTAGGGCTGAGGCTAACCCTAACCCTAACACTATCCTACGGCTGATGCTAACCCTAACCCTAACCCTAACACTATCCTAAGGCTGATGGTAACCCTAACACTAACACTATCCTAAGCCTGGTGCTAACCCTAACTCTAACCCTAACACTATCCTAGGGCTGATGCTACCCTAACCCTAATAATATCCTAGGGCTGATGCTAACACTAACCCTAAACCTATCACTATGCTAGGGCTGATGCTAACCCTAACCCTAACCCTAACACTATCCTAGGGCTGATGCTAACCCTAACCTTAACCCTAACACTATCCTAGGCCTGATGCTAACCCTAACCCTAACACTAACATAGGCCTGATGATAACCCTAACCCTAACCCTAACACTATCCTAGGCCTGATGCTAACCCTAACCCTAACACTATCCTAGGCCTGATGCTAACCCTAACCCTAACCCTAACACTATCCTAGGGCTGATGCTAACCGTAACCCTAACACTATCCTAGGGCTGATGCTAACCCTAACCCTAACCCTAACACTATCCTAGGGCTGATGCTAACCCTAACCCTAACCCTAACACTATCCTAGGGCTGATGCTAACCCTAACACTAACACTATCCTAGGGCTGATGCTAACCCTAACCCTAACCCTAACACTATCCTAGGGCTGATGCTAACCCTAACGCTAACCCTAAAACTATCCTTGAACTGATGCTAACCCTAACCCTAACCCTAACACTATCCTAGGGTTTATGTTAACCCTAACCCTAACACTATCCTAGGGCCGATGCTAACCCTAACCCTACCACTATCCTGGGCCTGATGCTAACCCTAACCCTAACACTAACACTATCCTAGGGCTGATGCTAACCCTAACCCTAACACTATCCTGGGGCTGATGCTAACCCTAACCCTAACCCCAACACTATCCTAGGGCTGATGCTAATCCTAACGCTAACCCTAACACTATCCTTGAACTAATGCTAACCCTAACCCTAACCCGAACACTATCCTAGGGCGGATGCTAACCCTAACCCTAACCCTAACACTATCCTAGGCCTGATGCTAACCCTAACACTAACACTATCCTAGGGCTGATGCTAACCCTAACCCTAACCCTAACATTATCCTAGGGCTGATGCTAACCCTAACCCTAACTCTAACACTATCTTAGGGCTGAGGCTAACCCTAACCCTAACACTATCCTACGGCTGATGCTAACCCTAACCCTAACCCTAACATTATCCTAGGGCTGATGCTAACCCTAACCCTAACACTATCCTAGGCCTGATGCTAACCCTAACCCTAACCCTAACACTATCCTATGGCTGATGTTAACCCTAACTCTAACACTATCCTAGGGCTGATGCTAACCCTAACCCTAACCCTAACACTATCCTAGGGCTGATGCTAATCCTAACGCTAACCCTAACACTATCCTTCAACTAATGCTAACCCTAACCCTAACCCTAACACTATCCTAGGCCTGATGATAACCCTATCCCTAACTCTAACACTTTCCTAGGGTTTATGTTAACCCTAACCCTAACACTATCCTAGGGCTGATGCGAACCCTAACCTTAACCCTAACACTATCCTAGGGCTGATGCTAACCCTAACCCTAACTCTAACACTATCTAAGGGCTGAGGCTAACCCTAATCCTAACACTATCCTACGGCTGATGCTAACCCTAACCTTAACCCTAACACTATCCTAGGGCTGATGCTAACCCTAACCCTAACACTATCCTAGGCCTGATGCTAACCCTAACCCTAACCCTAACACTATCCTAGGGCTGATGCTAACCCTAACCCTAACACTATCCTAGGGCTGATGCTAACCCTAACCCTAACCCTAACACTATGCTAGGCCTGATGCTAACCCTATCCCTAACCCTAACACTCTCCTAGGGCTGAGGATAACCCTAACCCTAACACTATCCTAGGGCTCATGCTAACCCTAACCCTAACCCAAACACTATCCTAGGGTTGATGCTAACCCTAACCCTAACACTATCCTAGGGCTGATGCTAACCCTAACCCTAACCCTAACACTATCCTTGGGCTGATGCTAACCCTAACCCTAACACTATCCTGGGCCTGATGCTAACCCTAACCCTAACCCTAACACTATCCTAGGGCTGATGCTAACCCTAACCCTAACACTATCCTAGGGCTGATGCTAACCCTAACACTAACACTATCCTAGGCCTGATGCTAAACCTAACCCTAACCCTAATACTATCCTTGAACTGATGCTAACCCTAACCCTAACCCTAACACTATCATAGGCCTCATGATAACCCTAACCCTAACCCTAACACTATCCTAGGGTTTATGTTAACCCTAACCCTAACACTATCCTAGGGCTGATGCTAACCCTAACCCTACCACTATCCTGGGCCTGATGCTAACCCTAACCTTAACACTAACATTATCCTAGGGCTGATGCTAACCCTTACCCTAACACTATCCTAGGCCTGATGATAACCCTAACCCTAACCCTAACAGTATCCTAGGGCTGATGATAACCCTAACCCTAACACTATCCTAGGCCTGATGCTAACCCTAACCCTAACCCTAACACTATCCTAGGGCTGATGCTAACCCTAACAGTAACGCTATCCTAGGGCTGATGCTAACCATAACGCTAACCCTAACACTATCCTAGGCCTGATGATAACCCTAACCGTAACACTATCATAGGCCTGATGATAACCCTAACCCTAATCCTAACACTATCCTAGGGCTGATGCTAACCCTAACCCTAACCCTAACACTATCCTAGGGCTGATGCTAATCCTAACGCTAACCCTAACACTATCCTTCAACTAATGCTAACCCTAACCCTAACCCTAACACTATCCTAGGCCTGATGATAACCCTAACCCTAACCCTAACACTTTCCTAGGGTTTATGTTAACCCTAACCCTAACACTATCCTAGGGCTGATGCGAACCCTAACCCTAACCCTAACACTATCCTAGGGCTGATGCTAACCCTAACCCTAACTCTAACACTATCTAAGGGCTGAGGCTAACCCTAATCCTAACACTATCCTACGGCTGATGCTAACCCTAACCTTAACCCTAACACTATCCTAGGGCTGATGCTAACCCTAACCCTAACACTATCCTAGGCCTGATGCTAACCCTAACCCTAACCCTAACACTATCCTTGGGCTGATGCTAACCCTAACCCTAACACTATCCTGGGCCTGATGCTAACCCTAACCCTAACCCTAACACTATCCTTGGGCTGATGCTAACCCTAACCCTAACACTATCCTAGGGCTGATGCTAACCCTAACACTAACACTATCCTAGGCCTGATGCTAACACTAACCCTAACCCTAACACTATCCTAGGGCTGATGCTAACCATAACCCTAACACTGGTGATCCTAGGGCTGATGCTAACCCTAACCCTAACACTATCCTACGTCTGATGCTAACCCTAACCCTAACCCTAACACTATCCTAGGGCTGATGCTAACCCTAACCCTAACACTATCCTAGGCCTGATGCTAACCCTAACCCTAACCCTAACACTATCCTAGGGCAGATGCTAACCCTAACGCTAACCCTAACACTATCCTTGAACTGATGCTAATCCTAACCCTAACCCTAACACTATCCTAGGCCTGATGATAACCCTAACCCTAACCCTAACACTATCCTAGGGTTTATGTTAACCCTAACGCGAACACTATCCTAGGGCGGATGCTAACCCTAACACTAACCCTAACACTATCCTAGGGCTGATGCTAACCCTAACACTAAAACTATCCTAGGGCTGATGCTAACCCTAACCCTAACCCTACCATTATCCTAGGGCTGATGCTAACCCTAACCCTAACTCTAACACTATCTTAGGGCTGAGGCTAACCCTAACACTAACACTATCCTACGGCTGATGCTAACCCTAACCCTAACCCTAACAGTATCCTAGGGCTGATGCTAACCCTAACCCTAACACTATCCTAGGGCTGATGCTAACCCTAACCCTAACCCTAAAATTATCCTAGGGCTGATGCTAACCCTAACCCTAACTCTAACACTAACCTAGGGCTGATGCTAACCCTAACACTAACACTATCCTAGGGCTGATGCTAACCCTAACCCTAACCCTAACAGTATCCTAGGGCTGATGCTAACCCTAACCCTAACACTATCCTAGGGCTGATGCTAACCCTAACCCTAACACTAACACTATCCTAGGGCTGATGCTAACCCTAACCCTAACACTATCCTAGGGCTGATGCTAACCCTAACCTTAACCCTAACATTATCCCAGGGCTGATGCTAACCCTAACCCTAACACTATCCTAGGGCTAATGCTAACCCTAACCCTAACCCTAACACTATCCTAGGGCTGATGCTAACCCTAACCCTAACCCTAACACTATCCTAGAGCTGATGCTAACCCTAACCCTAACCCTAACCCTAACCCTAACCCTAATACTATCCTACGGCTGATGCTAACCCTAACCCTAACCCTAACACTATCCTAGGGCTGATGCTAACCCTAACACTAACACTATCCTAGGGCTGATGCTAACCCTAACCCTACCCCTAACACTATCCTAGGGCTGATGCTAACCCTAACCCTAACGCTAACACTATCCTAGGGCTGAGGCTAACCCTAACCCTAACACTATCCTACGGCTGATGCTAACCCTAACCCTAACCCTAACACTATCCTAAGGCTGATGGTAACCCTAACACTAACACTATCCTAAGCCTGGTGCTAACCCTAACTCTAACCCTAACACTATCCTAGGGCTGATGCTAACCCTAACCCTAATAATATCCTAGGGCTGATGCTAACACTAACCTTAAACCTATCACTATGCTAGGGCTGATGCTAACCCTAACCCTAACCCTAACACTATCCTAGGGCTGATGCTAAACCTAACCCTAACACTATCATAGGCCTGATGATAACCCTAACCCTAACCCTAACACTATCCTAGGCCTGATGCTAACCCTAACGCTAACCCTAAAACTATCCTTGAACTGATGCTAACCCTAACCCTAACCCTAACACTATCCTAGGCCTCATGATAACCCTAACCCTAACCCTAACACTATCCTAGGGTTTATGTTAACCCTAACCCTAACACTATCCTAGGGCTGATGCTAACCCTAACCCTACCACTATCCTGGGCCTGATGCTAACCCTAACCCTAACACTAACACTATCCTAGGGCTGATGCTAACCCTAACCCTAACACTATCCTAGGCCTGATGCTAACCCTAACCCTAACCCTAACACTATCCTAGGGCTGATGCTAACCCTAACAGTAACACTATCCTAGGGCTGATGCTAACCCTAACCCTAACCCTAACACTATCCTAGGCCTGATGCTAACCCTAACCCTAACACTATCATAGGCCTGATGATAACCCTAACCCTAACCCTAACACTATCCTAGGCCTGATGCTAACCCTAACGCTAACCCTAAAACTATCCTTGAACTGATGCTAACCCTAACCCTAACCCTAACACTATCCTAGGCCTCATGATAACCCTAACCCTACCCCTAACACTATCCTAGGGTTTATGTTAACCCTAACCCTAACACTATCCTAGGGCTGATGCTAACCCTAACCCTACCAGTATCCTGGGCCTGATGCTAACCCTAACTCTAACACTAACACTATCCTAGGGCTGATGCTAACCCTAATCCTAACACTATCCTAGGGCTGATGCTAACCCTCACCCTAACCCTAACACTATCCTAGGGCTGATGCTAATCCTAACGCTAACCCTAACACTATCCTTCAACTAATGCTAACCCTAACCATAACCCTAACACTATCCTAGGCCTGATGATAACCCTAACCCTAACCCTAACACTTTCCTAGGGTTTATGTTAACCCTAACCCTAACACTATCCTAGGGCTGATGCGAACCCTAACCCTAACCCTAACACTATCCTAGGGCTGATGCTAACCCTAACCCTAACTCTAACACTATCTAAGGGCTGAGGCTAACCCTAATCCTAACACTATCCTACGGCTGATGCTAACCCTAACCTTAACCCTAACACTATCCTAGGGCTGATGCTAACCCTAACCCTAGCACTATCCTAGGGCTGATGCTAACCCTAACCCTAACCCTAACACTATCCTAGGGCTGATGCTAACCCTAACCCTAACACTATCCTAGGGCTGATGCTAACCCTAACCCTAACCCTAACACTATGCTAGGCCTGATGCTAACCCTATCCCTAACCATAACACTCTCCTAGGGCTGAGGATAACCCTAACCCTAACACTATCCTAGGGCTCATGCTAACCCTAACCCTAACCCAAACACTATCCTAGGGTTGATGCTAACCCTAACCCTAACACTATCCTAGGGCTGATGCTAACCCTAACCCTAACCCTAACACTATCCTTGGGCTGATGCTAACCCTAACCCTAACACTATCCTGGGCCTGATGCTAACCCTAACCCTAACCCTAACACTATCCTAGGGCTGATGCTAACCCTAACCCTAACACTATCCTAGGGCTGATGCTAACCCTAACACTAACACTATCCTAGGCCTGATGCTAACCCTAACCCTAACCCTAACACTATCCTAGGGCTGATGCTAACCCTAACCCTAACACTATCCTAGGGCTGATGCTAACCCTAACCCTAACACTATCCTACGTCTGATGCTAACCCTAACCCTAACCCTAACACTATCCTAGGGCTGATGCTAACCCTAACCCTAACACTATCCTAGGCCTGATGCTAACCCTAACCCTAACCCTAACACTATCCTAGGGCAGATGCTAACCCTAACGCTAACCCTAACACTATCCTTGAACTGATGCTAATCCTAACCCTAACCCTAACACTATCCTAGGCCTGATGATAACCCTAACCCTAACCCTAACACTATCCTAGGGTTTATGTTAACCCTAACCCGAACACTATCCTAGGGCGGATGCTAACCCTAACACTAACCCTAACACTATCCTAGGGCTGATGCTAACCCTAACACTAACACTATCCTAGGTCTGATGCTAACCCTAACCCTAACCCTAACATTATCCTAGGGCTGATGCTAACCCTAACCCTAACTCTAACACTATCTTAGGGCTGAGGCTAACCCTAACACTAACACTATCCTACGGCTGATGCTAACCCTAACCCTAACCCTAACAGTATCCTAGGGCTGATGCTAACCCTAACCCTAACACTATCCTAGGGCTGATGCTAACCCTAACCCTAACCCTAACATTATCCTAGGGCTGATGCTAACCCTAACCCTAACTCTAACACTAACCTAGGGCTGATGCTAACCCTAACCCTAACACTATCCTAGGGCTGATGCTAACCCTAACCCTAACCCTAACAGTATCCTAGGGCTGATGCTAACCCTAACCCTAACACTATCCTAGGGCTGATGCCAACCCTAACCCTAACCCTAACACTATCCTAGAGCTGATGCTAACCCTAACCCTAACACTATCCTAGGGCTGATGCTAACCGTAACCTTAACCCTAACATTATCCCAGGGCTGATGCTAACCCTAACCCTAACAATATCCTAGGGCTGATGCTAACCCTAACCATAACCCTAACACTATCCTAGGGCTGATGATAACCCTAACCCTAACCCTAACACTATCCTAGAGCTGATGCTAACCCTAACACTAACCCTAACCCTAACCCTAATACTATCCTACGGCTGATGCTAACCCTAACCCTAACCCTAACACTTTCCTAGAGTTTATGTTAACCCTAACCCTAACACTATCCTTGGGCTGATGCTAACCCTAACCCTAACACTATCCTGGGCCTGATGCTAACCCTAACCCTAACCCTAACACTATCCTAGGGCTGATGCTAACCCTAACCCTAACACTATCCTAGGGCTGATGCTAACCCTAACACTAACACTATCCTAGGCCTGATGCTAACCCTAACCCTAACCCTAACACTATCCTAGGGCTGATGCTAACCCTAACCCTAACACTATCCTAGGGCTGATGCTAACCCTAACCCTAACACTATCCTACGTCTGATGCTAACCCTAACCCTAACACTATCCTAGGGCTGATGCTAACCCTAACCCTAACACTATCCTAGGCCTGATGCTAACCCTAACCCTAACCCTAACACTATCCTAGGGCAGATGCTAACCCTAACGCTAACCCTAACACTATCCTTGAACTGATGCTAATCCTAACCCTAACCCTAACACTATCCTAGGCCTCATGATAACCCTAACCCTAACCCTAACACTATCCTAGGGTTTATGTTAACCCTAACCCGAACACTATCCTAGGGCGGATGCTAACCCTAACACTAACCCTAACACTATCCTAGGGCTGATGCTAACCCTAACACTAACACTATCCTAGGTCTGATGCTAACCCTAACCCTAACCCTAACATTATCCTAGGGCTGATGCTAACCCTAACCCTAACTCTAACACTATCTTAGGGCTGAGGCTAACCCTAACACTAACACTATCCTACGGCTGATGCTAACCCTAACCCTAACCCTAACAGTATCCTAGGGCTGATGCTAACCCTAACCCTAACACTATCCTAGGGCTGATGCTAACCCTAACCCTAACCCTAATATTATCCTAGGGCTGATGCTAACCCTAACCCTAACTCTAACACTAACCTAGGGCTGATGCTAACCCTAACCCTAACACTATCCTAGGGCTGATGCTAACCCTAACCCTAACCCTAACAGTATCCTAGGGCTGATGCTAACCCTAACCCTAACACTATCCTAGGGCTGATGCCAACCCTAACCCTAACCCTAACACTATCCTAGGGCTGATGATAACCCTAACCCTAACACTATCCTAGGGCTGATGCTAACCCTAACCTTAACCCTAACATTATCCCAGGGCTGATGCTAACCCTAACCCTAACAATATCCTAGGGCTGATGCTAACCCTAACCATAACCCTAACACTATCCTAGGGCTGATGATAACCCTAACCCTAACCCTAACACTATCCTAGAGCTGATGCTAACCCTAACACTAACCCTAACCCTAACCCTAATACTATCCTACGGCTGATGCTAACCCTAACCCTAACCCTAACACTTTCCTAGGGTTTATGTTAACCCTAACCCTAACACTATCCTAGGCCTGATGCTAACCCTAACCCTAACCCTAACACTATCCTTGGGCTGATGCTAACCCTAACCCTAACTCTAACACTATCTAAGGGCTGAGGCTAACCCTAATCCTAACACTATCCTACGGCTGATGCTAACCCTAACCTTAACCCTAACACTATCCTAGGGCTGATGCTAACCCTAACCCTAACACTATCCTAGGCCTGATGCTAACCCTAACCCTAACCCTAACACTATCCTTGGGCTGATGCTAACCCTAACCCTAACACTATCCTGGGCCTGATGCTAACCCTAACCCTAACCCTAACACTATCCTTGGGCTGATGCTAACCCTAACCCTAACACTATCCTAGGGCTGATGCTAACCCTAACACTAACACTATCCTAGGCCTGATGCTAACCCTAACCCTAACCCTAACACTATCCTAGGGCTGATGCTAACCATAACCCTAACACTATCCTAGGGCTGATGCTAACCCTAACCCTAACACTATCCTACGTCTGATGCTAACCCTAACCCTAACCCTAACACTATCCTAGGGCTGATGCTAACCCTAACCCTAACACTATCCTAGGCCTGATGCTAACCCTAACCCTAACCCTAACACTATCCTAGGGCAGATGCTAACCCTAACGCTAACCCTAACACTATCCTTGAACTGATGCTAATCCAAACCCTAACCCTAACACTATCCTAGGCCTGATGATAACCCTAACCCTAACCCTATCACTATGCTAGGGTTTATGTTAACCCTAACCCGAACTCTATCCTAGGGCGGATGCTAACCTTAACACTAACCCTAACACTATCCTAGGGCTGATGCTAACCCTAACACTAACACTATCCTAGGGCTGATGCTAACCCTAACCCTAACCCTAACATTATCCTAGGGCTGATGCTAACCCTAACCCTAACTCTAACACTATCTTAGGGCTGAGGCTAACCCTAACACTAACACTATCCTACGGCTGATGCTAACCCTAACCCTAACCCTATCAGTATCCTAGGGCTGATGCTAACCCTAACCCTAACACTATCCTAGGGCTGATGCTAACCCTAACCCTAACCCTAACATTATCCTAGGGCTGATGCTAACCCTAACCCTAACTCTAACACTAACCTAGGGCTGATGCTAACCCTAACTCTAACACTATCCTAGGGCTGATGCTAACCCTAACCCTAACCCTAACAGTATCCTAGGGCTGATGCTAACCCTAACCCTAACACTATCCTAGGGCTGATGCTAACCCTAACCCTAACCCTAACACTATCCTAGGGGTGATGCTAACCCTAACCCTAACACTATCCTAGGGCTGATGCTAACCCTAACCTTAACCCTAACATTATCCCAGGGCTGATGCTAACCCTAACCCTAACACTATCCTAGGGCTGATGCTAACCCTAACCCTAACCCTAACACTATCCTAGGGCTGATGCTAACCCTAACCCTAACCCTAACACTATCCTAGAGCTGATGCTAACCCTAACCCTAACCCTAACCCTAACCCTAACCCTAATACTATCCTACGGCTGATGCTAACCCTAACCCTAACCCTAACACTATCCTAGGGCTGATGCTAACCCTAACACTAACACTATCCTAGGGCTGATGCTAACCCTAACCCTACCCCTAACACTATCCTAGGGCTGATGCTAACCCTAACCCTAACGCTAACACTATCCTAGGGCTGAGGCTAACCCTAACCCTAACACTATCCTACGGCTGATGCTAACCCTAACCCTAACCCTAACACTATCCTAGGGCTGATGCTAACCATAACCCTAACACTATCCTAGGGCTGATGCTAACCCTAACCCTAACACTATCCTACGTCTGATGCTAACCCTAACCCTAACCCTAACACTATCCTAGGGCTGATGCTAACCCTAACCCTAACACTATCCTAGGCCTGATGATAACCCTAACCCTAACCCTAACACTATCCTAGGGCTGATGCTAACCCTAACCCTAACACTATCCTAGGCCTGATGCTAACCCTAACCCTAACCCTAACACTATCCTAGGGCTGATGCTAACCCTAACAGTAACACTATCCTAGGGCTGATGCTAACCCTAACCCTAACCCTAACACTATCCTAGGCCTGATGCTAACTCTAACCCTAACACTATCATAGGCCTGATGATAACCCTAACCCTAACCCTAACACTATCCTAGGCCTGATGCCAACCCTAACGCTAACCCTAAAACTATCCTTGAACTGATGCTAACCCTAACCCTAACCCTAACACTATCCTAGGCCTCATGATAACCCTAACCCTAACCCTAACACTATCCTAGGGTTTATGTTAACCCTAACCCTAACACTATCCTAGGGCTGATGCTAACCCTAACCCTACCACTATCCTGGGCCTGATGCTAACCCTAACCCTAACACTAACACTATCCTAGGGCTGATGCTAACCCTAATCCTAACACTATCCTAGGGCTGATGCTAACCCTAACCCTAACCCTAACACTATCCTAGGGCTGATGCTAATCCTAACGCTAACCCTAACACTATCCTTCAACTAATGCTAACCCTAACCATAACCCTAACACTATCCTAGGCCTGATGATAACCCTAACCCTAACCCTAACACTTTCCTAGGGTTTATGTTAACCCTAACCCTAACACTATCCTAGGGCTGATGCGAACCCTAACCCTAACCCTAACACTATCCTAGGGCTGATGCTAACCCTAACCCTAACTCTAACACTATCTAAGGGCTGAGGCTAACCCTAATCCTAACACTATCCTACGGCTGATGCTAACCCTAACCTTAACACTAACACTATCCTAGGGCTGATGCTAACCCTAACCCTAACCCTAACACTATCCTAGGGCTGATGCTAACCCTAACCCTAACACTATCCTAGGGCTGATGCTAACCCTAACCCTAACACTATCCTACGTCTGATGCTAACCGTAACCCTAACCCTAACACTATCCTAGGGCTGATGCTAACCCTAACCCTAACACTATCCTAGGCCTGATGCTAACCCTAACCCTAACCCTAACACTATCCTAGGGCAGATGCTAACCCTAACGCTAACCCTAACACTATCCTTGAACTGATGCTAATCCTAACCCTAACCCTAACACTATCCTAGAACTGATGATAACCCTAACCCTAACCCTAACACTATCCTAGGGTTTATGTTAACCCTAACCCGAACACTATCCTAGGGCGGATGCTAACCCTAACACTAACCCTAACACTATCCTAGGGCTGATGCTAACCCTAACCCTAACTCTAACACTATCTTAGGGCTGAGGCTAACCCTAACACTAACACTATCCTACGGCTGATGCTAACCCTAACCCTAACCCTAACAGTATCCTAGGGCTGATGCTAACCCTAACCCTAACACTATCCTAGGGCTGATGCTAACCCTAACCCTAACCCTAACATTATCCTAGGGCTGATGCTAACCCTAACCCTGACTCTAACACTAACCTAGGGCTGATGCTAACCCTAACCCTAACACTATCATAGTGCAGATGCTAACCCTAACCCTAACCCTAACAGTATCCCAGGGCTGATGCTAACCCTAACCCTAACACTATCCTAGGCCTGATGCCAACCCTAACCCTAACCCTAACACTATCCTAGGGCTGATGCTAACCCTAACCCTAACACTATCCTAGGGCTGATGCTAACCCTAACCTTAACCCTAACATTATCCCAGGGCTGATGCTAACCCTAACCCTAACAATATCCTAGGGCTGATGCTAACCCTAACCATAACCCTAACACTATCCTAGGGCTGATGCTAACCCTAACCCTAACCCTAACACTATCCTAGAGCTGATGCTAACCCTAACACTAACCCTAACCCTAACCCTAATACTATCCTACGGCTGATGCTAACCCTAACCCCAACCCTAACACTATCCTAGGGCTGATGCTAACCCTAACACTAACACTATCCTAGGGCTGAAGCTAACCCTAACCCTACCCCTAACACTATCCTAGGGCTGATGCTAACCCTAACCCTAACTCTAACACTATCCTAGGGCTGAGGCTAACCCTAACCCTAACACTATCCTACGGCTGATGCTAACCCTAACCCTAACCCTAACACTATCCTAAGGCTGATGGTATCCCTAACACTAACACTATCCTTAGCCTGGTGCTAACCCTAACTCTAACCCTAACACTATCCTAGGGCTGATGCTAACCCTAACCCTAATAATATCCTAGGGCTGATGCTAACACTAACCCTAAACCTCTCACTATGCTAGGGCTGATGCTAACCCTAACCCTAACCCTAACACTATCCTAGGGCTGATGCTAACCCTAACCCTAACACTATCCTAGGCTTGATGATAACCCTAACCCTAACCGTAACACTATCCTAGGGCTGATGCTAACCCTAACCCTAACACTATCCTAGGCCTGATGCTAACCCTAACCCTAACCCTAACACTATCCTAGGGCTGATGCTAACCCTAACAGTAACACAATCCTAGGGCTGATGCTAACCCTAACCCTAACCCTAACACTATCCTAGGCCTGATGCTAACCCTAACCCTAACATTATCATAGGCCTGATGATAACCCTAACCCTAACCCTAACACTATCCTAGGCCTGATGCTAACCCTAACCCTAACACTATCCTAGGCCTGATGCTAACCCTGACCCTAACCCTAACACTATCCTAGGGCTGATGCTAACCGTAACCCTAACACTATCCTAGGGCTGATGCTAACCCTAACCCTAACCCTAACACTATCCTAGGGCTGTTGCTAACCCTAATCCTAACACTATCCTAGGCCTGATGATAACCCTAACCCTAACCCTAACACTATCCTAGGGCTGATGCTAACCCTAACCCTAACCCTAACACTATCCTAGGGCTGATGCTAACCCTAACACTAACACTATCCTAGGGCTGATGCTAACCCTAACCCTAACCCTAACACTATCCTAGGGCTGATGCTAACCCTAACGCTAACCCTAAAACTATCCTTGAACTGATGCTAACCCTAACCCTAACCCTAACACTATCCTAGGCCTGATGATAACCCTAACCCTAACCCTAACACTATCCTAGGGTTTATGTTAACCCTAACCCTAACACTATCCTAGGGCCGATGCTAACCCTAACCCTACCACTATCCTGGGCCTGATGCTAACCCTAACCCTAACACTAACACTATCCTAGGGCTGATGCTAACCCTAACCCTAACACTATCCTAGGGCTGATGCTAACCCTAACCCTAACCCCAACACTATCCTAGGGCTGATGCTAATCCTAACGCTAACCCTAACACTATCCTTGAACTAATGCTAACCCTAACCCTAACCCGAACACTATCCTAGGGCGGATGCTAACCCTAACCCTAACCCTAACACTATCCTAGGCCTGATGCTAACCCTAACACTAACACTATCCTAGGGCTGATGCTAACCCTAACCCTAACCCTAACATTATCCTAGGGCTGATGCTAACCCTATCCCTAACTCTAACACTATCTTAGGGCTGAGGCTAACCCTAACCCTAACACTATCCTACGGCTGATGCTAACCCTAACCCTAACCCTAACACTATCCTAGGGCTGATGCTAACCCTAACCCTAACACTATCCTAGGCCTGATGCTAACCCTAACCCTAACCCTAACACTATCCTAGGGCTGATGTTAACCCTAACCCTAACACTATCCTAGGGCTGATGCTAACCCTAACCCTAACACTATCCTAGGGCTGATGCTAACCCTAACCCTAACAATATCCTAGGGCTGATGCTAAGCCTAACACTAACCCTAACACTATCCTTGAACCGATGCTAACCCTAACCCTAACCGTAACACTATCCTAGGCCTGATGATAACCCTAACCCTAACCCTACCACTATCCTAGGGTTTATGTTAACCCTAACGCTAACACTATCCTAGGGCTGATGCTAACCCTAACCCTAAACCTAACACTATCCTAGGCCTGATGATAACCCTAACCCTAACCCTAACACTATCCTAGGGCTGATGCTAACCCTAACACTAACACTATCCTAGGGCTGAGGCTAACCCTAACCCTAACCCAAACACTCTCCAAGGGCTGATGCTAACCCTAACCCTAACCCTAACACTATCCTAGGGCTGATGCTAACCCTAACCCTAACACTATCCTAGGGTTGATGCTAACCCTAACCCTAACCCTAACACTATCCTACTGCTGATGCTAACCCTAACCCTAACACTATCCTAGGGCTGATGCTAACCCTAACCATAACACTATCCTAGGCCTGATGCTAACCCTAACCCTAACCCTAACACTATCCTAGGGCTGATGCTAACCCTAACCCTAACACTATCCTAGGGCTGATGCTAACCCTAACCCTAACCCTAACACTATCCTAGGGCTGATGCTAACCCTAACCCTAACACTATCATAGGCCTGATGATAACCCTAACCCTAACCCTAACACTATCCTAGGGCTGATGCTAACCCTAACCCTAACACTATCCTAGGCCTGATGCTAACCCTAACCCTAACCGTAACACTATCCTAGGGCTGATGCTAACCCTAACCCTAACACTATCCTAGGGCTGATGCTAACCCTAACCCTAACCCTAACACTATCCTAGGGCTGATGCTAACCCTAACCGTAACACTATCCTAGGCCTGATGATAACCCTAACCCTAACCCTAACACTATCCTAGGGCTGATGCTAACCCTAACCCTAACACTATCCTAGGGCTGATGCTAACCCTAACCCTAACCCTAACACTATCCTAGGGCTGATGCTAACCCTAACGCTAACCCTAAAACTATCCTTGAACTGATGCTAACCCTAACCCTAACCCTAACACTATCCTAGGCATCATGATAACCCTAACCCTAACCCTAACACTATCCTAGGGTTTATGTTAACCCTAACCCTAACACTATCCTAGGGCTGATGCGAACCCTAACCCTAACCCTAACACTATCCTAGGACTGATGCTAACCCTAACCCTAACTCTAACACTATCTAAGGGCTGAGGATAACCCTAATCCTAACACTATCCTACGGCTGATGCTAACCCTAACCTTAACCCTATCACTATCCTAGGGCTGATGCTAACCCTAACCCTAACACTATCCTAGGCCTGATGCTAACCCTAACCCTAACCCTAACACTATCCTAGGGCTGATGCTAACCCTAACCCTAACACTATCCTAGGGCTGATGCTAACCCTAACCCTAACCCTAACACTGTCCTAGGGCTGATGCTAACCCTAACCCTAACACTATCCTAGGGCTGATGCTAACCCTAACCCTAACCCTAACACTATCCTAGGGCTGATGCTAAACTTAAACCTAACCCTAACACTATCCTAGGGCTGATTCTAACCGTAACCCTAACACTATCCTAGGCCTGATGCTAACCCTAACCCTTACCCTAACACTATCCTAGGGCTGATGCTAACCCTAACTCTAACCCTAACACTATCCTAGAGCTGATGCTAACCCTAACCCTAACACTATCCTAGGCCTGATGATAACCCTAACCCTAACCCTAACACTATCCTAGGGCTGATGCTAACCATAACCCTAACCCTAACACTATGCTAGGCCTGATGCTAACCCTATCCCTAACCCTAACACTCTCCTAGGGCTGAGGCTAACCCTAACCCTAACAGTATCCTAGGGCTCATGCTAACCCTAACCCTAACCCAAACACTATCCTAGGGTTGATGCTAACCCTAACCCTAACACTATCCTAGGGCTGATGCTAACCCTAACCCTAACCATAACACTATCTTTGGGCTGATGCTACCCCTAACACTAACACTGTCCTGGGCCTGATGCTAACCCTAACCCTAACCCTAACACTATCCTAGGGCTGATGCTAACCCTAACCCTAACACTATCCTTGGGCTGATGCTAACCCTAACCCTGACCCTAACACTATCCAAGGGCAGATGCTAAACCTAACGCTAACCCTAACACTATCCTTGAACTGATGCTAACCCTAACCCTAACCCTAACACTATCCTAGGCCTGATGATAACCCTAACCCTAACCCTAACACTATCCTAGGGTTTATGTTAACCCTAACCCTAACACTATCCTAGGGCTGATGCTAACCCTAACCCTAACCCTAACATTATCCTAGGGCGGATGCTAACCCTAACCCTAACCCTAACATTATCCTAGGGCGGATGCTAACCCTAACCCTAACCCTAACACTATCCTAGGGCTGATGCTAACCCTAACACTAACACTATCCTAGGCCTGATGCTAACCCTAACCCTAACCCTAACACTATCCTAGGGCTGATGCTAACCCTAACCCTAACACTATCCTAGGGCGGATGCTAACCCTAACACTAACACTATCCTAGGGCTGATGCTAACCCTAACCCTAACCCTAACACTCTCCAAGGGCTGATGCTAACCCTAACCTTAACCCTAACACTATCCTAGGGCTGATGCTAACACCAACCCTAACTCTAACACTATCTTAGGGCTGAGGCTAACCCTAACCCTAACACTATCCTACGTCTGATGCTAACCCTAACCCTAACCCTAACACTATCCTAGGGCTGATGCTAACCCTAACCCTAACACTATCCTAGGCCTGATGCTAACCCTAACCCTAACCCTAACACTATCCTAGGGCAGATGCTAACCCTAACGCTAACCCTAACACTATCCTTGAACTGATGCTAACCCTAACCCTAACCCTAACACTATCCTAGGCCTAATGATAACCCTAAACCTAACCCTAACACTATCCTAGGGTTTATGTTAACCCTAACCCGAACACTATCCTAGGGCGGATGCTAACCCTAACACTAACCCTAACACTATCCTAGGGCTGATGCTAACCCTAACACTAACACTATCATAGGGCTGATGCTAACCCTAACCCTAACCCAAACACTCTCCAAGGGCTGATGCTAACCCTAACCCTAACACTAACACTATCCTAGAGCTGATGCTAACCCTAACCCTAACACTATCCTAGGCCTGATGATAACCCTAACCCTAACCCTAACACTATCCTAGGGCTGATGCTAACCCTAACCCTAACACTATCCTAGGGCTGATGCTAACCCTAACACTAACACTATCCTAGGCCTGATGCTAACCCTAACCCTAACCCTAACACTATCCTAGGGCTGATGCTAACCCTAACCCTAACACTATCCTAGGGCTGATGCTAACCCTAACAGTAACACTATCCTACGTCTGATGCTAACCCTAACCCTAACCCTAACACTATCCTAGGGCTGATGCTAACCCTAACCCTAACACTATCCTAGGCCTGATGCTAACCCTAACCCTAACCCTAACACTATCCTAGGGCAGATGCTAACCCTAACGCTAACCCTAACACTATCCTTGAACTGATGCTAATCCTAACCCTAACACTAACACTATCCTAGGCCTGATGATAACCCTAACCCTTACCCTAACACTATCCTAGGGCTGATGCTAACCCTAACTCTAACCCTAACACTATCCTAGAGGTGATGCTAACCCTAACACTAACACTATCCTAGGCCTGATGATAACCCTAACCCTAACCCTGACACTATCCTAGGGCTGATGCTAACCCTAACCCTAACACTATCCTAGGGCTGATGCTAACCATAACCCTAACCCTAACACTATGCTAGGCCTGATGCTAACCCTATCCCTAACCCTAACACTCTCCTAGGGCTGAGGCTAACCCTAACCCTAACACTATCCTAGGGCTCATGCTAACCCTAACCCTAATCCAAACACTATCCTAGGGTTGATGCTAACCCTAACCCTAACACTATCCTAGGGCTGATGCTAACCCTAACCCTAACCCTAACACTCTCTTTGGGCTGATGCTAACCCTAACACTAACACTGTCCTGGGCCTGATGCTAACCCTAACCCTAACCCTAACACTATACTAGGGCTGATGCTAACCCTAACCCTAACACTATCCTTGGGCTGATGCTAACCCTAACCCTAACCCTAACACTATCCAAGGGCAGATGCTAAACCTAACGCTAACCCTAACACTATCCTTGAACTGATGCTAACCCTAACCCTAACACTATCCTAGGGTTTATGTTAACCCTAACCCTAACACTATCCTAGGGCTGATGCTAACCCTAACCCTAACCCTAACATTATCCTAGGGCGGATGCTAACCCTAACCCTAACCCTAACATTATCCTAGGGCGGATGCTAACCCTAACCCTAACCCTAACACTATCCTAGGGCTGATGCTAACCCTAACACTAACACTATCCTAGGCCTGATGCTAACCCTAACCCTAACCCTAACACTATCCTAGGGCTGATGCTAACCCTAACCCTAACACTATCCTAGGGCGGATGCTAACCCTAACACTAACACTATCCTAGGGCTGATGCTAACCCTAACCCTAACCCTAACACTCTCCAAGGGCTGATGCTAACCCTAACCTTAACCCTAACACTATCCTAGGGCTGATGCTAACACTAACCCTAACTCTAACACTATCTTAGGGCTGAGGCTAACCCTAACCCTAACGCTATCATACGTCTGATGCTAACCCTAACCCTAACCCTAACACTATCCTAGGGCTGATGCTAACCCTAAACCTAACACTATCCTAGGCCTGATGCTAACCCTAACCCTAACCCTAACACTATCCTAGGGCAGATGCTAACCCTAACGCTAACCCTAACACTATCCTTGAACTGATGCTAACCCTAACCCTAACCCTAACACTATCCTAGGCCTAATGATAACCCTAAACCTAACCCTAACACTATCCTAGGGTTTATGTTAACCCTAACCCGAACACTATCCTAGGGCGGATGCTAACCCTAACACTAACCCTAACACTATCCTAGGGCTGATGCTAACCCTAACACTAACACTATCCTAGGGCTGATGCTAACCCTAACCCTAACCCAAACACTCTCCAAGGGCTGATGCTAACCCTAACCCTAACACTAACACTAACCTAGAGCTGATGCTAACCCTAACCCTAACACTATCCTAGGCCTGATGATAACCCTAACCCTAACCCTAACACTATCCTAGGGCTGATGCTAACCCTAACCCTAACACTATCCTAGGGCTGATGCTAACCCTAACACTAACACTATCCTAGGCCTGATGCTAACCCTAACCCTAACCCTAACACTATCCTAGGGCTGATGCTAACCCTAACCCTAACACTATCCTAGGGCTGATGCTAACCCTAACCCTAACACTATCCTACGTCTGATGCTAACCCTAACCCTAACCCTAACACAATCCTAGGGCTGATGCTAACCCTAACCCTAACACTATCCTAGGCCTGATGCTAACCCTAACCCTAACCCTAACACTATCCTAGGGCAGATGCTAACCCTAACGCTAACCCTAACACTATCCTTGAACTGATGCTAATCCTAACCCTAACCCTAACACTATCCTAGGCCTAATGATAACCCTAACCCTAACCCTAACACTATCCTAGGGTTTATGTTAACCCTAACCCGAACACTATCCTAGGGCTGATGCTAACCCTAACCCTAACATTATCCTAGGGCTGATGCTAACCCTAACCCTAACTCTAACACTATCTTAGGGCTGAGGCTAACCCTAACACTAACACTATCCTACGGCTGATGCTAACCCTAACCCTAACCCTAACAGTATCCTAGGGCTGATGCTAACCCTAACCCTAACACTATCCTAGGGCTGATGCTAACCCTAACCCTAACCCTAACATTATCCTAGGGCTGATGCTAACCCAAACCCTAACTCTAACACTAACCTAGGGCTGATGCTAACCCTAACCCTAACACTATCCTAGGGCTGATGCTAACCCTAACCCTAACCCTAACAGTATCCTAGGGCTGATGTTAACCCTAACCCTAACACTATGCTAGGGCTGATGCTAACCCTAACCCTAACCCTAACACTATCCTAGGGCTGATGCTAACCCTAACCCTAACACTATCCTAGGGCTGATGCTAACCCTAACCTTAACCCTAACATTATCCCAGGGCTGATGCTAACCCTAACCCTAACACTATCCTAGGGCTGATGCTAACCCTAACCCTAACCCTAACACTATCCTAGGGCTGATGCTAACCCTAACCCTAACCCTAACACTATCCTAGAGCTGATGCTAACCCTAACCCTAACCCTAACCCTAACCCTAATACTATCCTACGGCTGATGCTAACCCTAACCCTAACCCTAACACTATCCTAGGGCTGATGCTAACCCTAACACTAACACTATCCTAGGGCTGATGCTAACCCTAACCCTACCCCTAACACTATCCTAGGGCTGAGGCTAACCCTAACCCTAACACTATCCTACGGCTGATGCTAACCCTAACCCTAACCCTAACACTATCCTAAGGCTGATGGTAACCCTAACACTAACACTATCCTAAGCCTGGTGCTAACCCTAACTCTAACCCTAACACTATCCTAGGGCTGATGCTAACCCTAACCCTAATAATATCATAGGGCTGATGCTAACACTAACCCTAAACCTATCACTATGCTAGGGCTGATGCTAACCCTAACCCTAACCCTAACACTATCCTAGGGCTGATGCTAACCCTAACCCTAACACTATCCTAGGCCTGATGATAACCCTAACCCTAACCCTAACACTATCCTAGGGCTGATGCTAACCCTAACCCTAACACTATCCTAGGCCTGATGCTAACCCTAACCCTAACCCTAACACTATCCTAGGGCTGATGCTAACCCTAACAGTAACACTATCCTAGGGCTGATGCTAACCCTAACCCTAACCCTAACACTATCCTAGGCCTGATGCTAACCCTAACCCTAACACTATCCTAGGCCTGATGATAACCCTAACCCTAACCCTAACACTATCCTAGGGCTGATGCTAACCCTAACAGTAACACTATCCTAGGGCTGATGCTAACCCTAACCCTAACCCTAACACTATCCTAGGGCTGATGCTAACCGTAACCCTAACACTATCCTAGGGCTGATGCTAACCCTAACACTAACCCTAACACTATCCTTGAACCGATGCTAACCCTAACCCTAACCCTAACACTATCCTAGGCCTGATGATAACCCTAACCCTAACCCTACCACTATCCTAGGGTTTATGTTAACCCTAACCCTAACACTATCCTAGGGCTGATGCTAACCCTAACCCTAAACCTAACACTATCCTAGGGCGGATGCTAACCCTAACCCTAACCCTAACACTATCCTAGGGCTGATGCTAACCCTAACACTAACACTATCCTAGGGCTGATGCTAACCCTAACCCTAACCCAAACACTCTCCAAGGGCTGATGCTAAGCCTTACCCTAACCCTAACACTATCCTAGGGCTGATGCTAACCCTAACCCTAACACTATCCTAGGGTTGATGCTAACCCTAACCCTAACCCTAACACTATCCTACTGCTGATGCTAACCCTAACACTAACCCTAACACTAACCTAGGGCTGATGCTAACCCTAACCCTAACACTATCCTAGGGCTGATGCTAACCCTAACCCTAACCCTAACAGTATCCTAGGGCTGATGCTAACCCTAACCCTAACAGTATCCTAGGGCTGATGCTAACCCTAACCCTAACCCTAACACTATCCTAGGGCTGATGCTTACCCTAACCCTAACACTATCCTAGGGCTGATGCTAACCCTAACCCTAACCCTAACATTATCCCAGGGCTGGCGCTAACCCTAACCCTAACACTATCCTAGGGCTGATGCTAACCCTAACCCTAACCCTAACACTATCCTAGGGCTGATGCTAACCCTAACGCTAACCCTAAAACTATCCTTGAACTGATGCTAACCCTAACCCTAACCCTAACACTATCCTAGGCCTCATGATAACCCTAACCCTAACCCTAACACTATCCTAGGGTTTTTGTTTTCCCTAACCCTAACACTATCCTAGGGCTGATGCTAACCCTAACCCTACCACTATCATGGGCCTGATGCTAACCCTAACCCTAACACTAACACTATCCTAGGGCTGATGCTAACCCTAATCCTAACACTATCCTAGGGCTGATGCTAACCCTAACCCTAACCCTAACACTATCCTAGGGCTGATGCTAATCCTAACGCTAACCCTAACACTATCCTTCAACTAATGCTAACCCTAACCCTAACCCTAACACTATCCTAGGCCTGATGATAACCCTAACTCTAACCATAACACTATCCTAGGGTTTATGTTAACCCTAACCCTAACACTATACTAGGGCTGATGCGAACCCTAACCCTAACCCTAACACTATCCTAGGGCTGATGCTAACCCTAACCCTAACTCTAACACTATCTAAGGGCTGAGGCTAACCCTAATCCTAACACTATCCTACGGCTGATGCTAACCCTAACCTTAACCCTAACACTATCCTAGGGCTGATGCTAACCCTAACCCTAACACTATCCTAGGCCTGATGCTAACCCTAACCCTAACCCTAACACTATCCTAGGGCTGATGCTAACCCTAACCCTAACACTATCCTAGGGCTGATGCTAACCCTAACCCTAACCCTAACACTATCCTAGGGCTGATGCTAACCCTAACCCTAACACTATCCTAGGGCTGATGCTAACCCTAACACTAACCCTAACACTATCCTAGGGCTGATGCTAAACTTAACCCTAACCCTAACACTATCCTAGGGCTGATTCTAACCGTAACCCTAACACTATCCTAGGCCTGATGCTAACCCTAACCCTTACCCTAACACTATCCTAGGGCTGATGCTAACCCTAACTCTAACCCTACCACTATCCTTGAGCTGATGCTAACCCTAACCCTAACACTATCCTAGGCCTGATGATAACCCTAACCCTAACCCTGACACTATCCTAGGGCTCATGATAACCCTAACCCTAACACTATCCTAGGGCTGATGCTAACCCTAACCCTAACCCTAACCCTAACCCTAATACTATCCTACGGCTGATGCTAACCCTAACCCTAACCCTAACACTATCCTAGGGCTGATGCTAACCCTAACACTAGCACTATCCGAGGGCTGATGCTAACCCTAACCCTAACGCTAACACTATCCTAGGGCTGATGCTAACCCTAACCCTAACACTATCCTAGGCCTGATGATAACCCTAACCCTAACCCTAACACTATCCTAGGGCTGATGCTAACCCTAACCCTAACACTATCCCAGGCCTGATGCTAACGCTAACCCTAACCCTAACACTATCCTAGGGCTGATGCTAACCCTAACCCTAACACTATCCTAGGGCTGATGCTAACCCTAACCCTAACCCTAACACTATCCTAGGGCTGATGCTAACCCTAACCCTAACACTATCATAGGCCTGATGATAACCCTAACCCTAACCCTAACACTATCCTAGGGCTGATGCTAACCCTAACCCTAACACTATCCTAGGCCTGATGCTAACCCTAACCCTAACCCTAACACTATCCTAGGGCTGATGCTAACCCTAACCCTAACACTATCCTAGGGCTGATGCTAACCCTAACCCTAACCCTAACACTATCCTAGGGCTGATGCTAACCCTAACCCTAACACTATCCTAGGGCTGATGATAACCCTAACCCTAACCCTAACACTATCCTAGGGCTGATGCTAACCCTAACCCTAACACTATCCTAGGGCTGATGCTAACCCTAACCCTAACCCTAACACTATCCTAGGGCTGATGCTAACCCTAACGCTAACCCTAAAACTATCCTTGAACTGATGCTAACCCTAACCCTAACCCTAACACTATCCTAGGCCTCATGATAACCCTAACCCTATCCCTAACACTATCCTAGGGTTTTTGTTTTCCCTAACCCTAACACTATCCTAGGGCTGATGCTAACCCTAACCCTACCACTATCATGGGCCTGATGCTAACCCTAACCCTAACACTAACACTATCCTAGGGCTGATGCTAACCCTAATCCTAACACTATCCTAGGGCTGATGCTAACCCTAACCCTAACCCTAACACTATCCTAGGGCTGATGCTAATCCTAACGCTAACCCTAACACTATCCTTCAACTAATGCTAACCCTAACCCTAACCCTAACACTATCCTAGGCCTGATGATAACCCTAACCCTAACCCTAACACTATCCTAGGGTTTATGTTAACCCTAACCCTAACACTATACTAGGGCTGATGCGAACCCTAACCCTAACCCTAACACTATCCTAGGGCTGATGCTAACCCTAACCCTAACTCTAACACTATCTAAGGGCTGAGGCTAACCCTAATCCTAACACTATCCTACGGCTGATGCTAACCCTAACCTTAACCCTAACACTATCCTAGGGCTGATGCTAACCCTAACCCTAACACTATCCTAGGCCTGATGCTAACCCTAACCCTAACCCTAACACTATCCTAGGGCTGATGCTAACCCTAACCCTAACACTATCCTAGGGCTGATGCTAACCCTAACCCTAACCCTAACACTATCCTAGGGCTGATGCTAACCCTAACCCTAACACTATCCTAGGGCTGATGCTAACCCTAACCCTAACCCTAACAGTATCCTAGGGCTGATGCTAACCCTAACCCTAACACTATCCTAGGGCAGATGCTAACCCTAACGCTAACCCTAACACTATCCTTGAACTGATGCTAACCCTAACCCTAACCCTAACACTATCCTAGGCCTAATGATAACCCTAAACCTAACCCTAACACTATCCTAGGGTTTATGTTAACCCTAACCCGAACACTATCCTAGGGCGGATGCTAACCCTAACACTAACCCTAACACTATCCTAGGGCTGATGCTAACCCTAACACTAACACTATCCTAGGGCTGATGCTAACCCTAACCCTAACCCAAACACTCTCCAAGGGCTGATGCTAACCCTAACCCTAACACTAACACTAACCTAGAGCTGATGCTAACCCTAACCCTAACACTATCCTAGGCCTGATGATAACCCTAACCCTAACCCTAACACTATCCTAGGGCTGATGCTAACCCTAACCCTAACACTATCCTAGGGCTGATGCTAACCCTAACACTAACACTATCCTAGGCCTGATGCTAACCCTAACCCTAACCCTAACACTATCCTAGGGCTGATGCTAACCCTAACCCTAACACTATCCTAGGGCTGATGCTAACCCTAACCCTAACACTATCCTACGTCTGATGCTAACCCTAACCCTAACCCTAACACAATCCTAGGGCTGATGCTAACCCTAACCCTAACACTATCCTAGGCCTGATGCTAACCCTAACCCTAACCCTAACACTATCCTAGGGCAGATGCTAACCCTAACGCTAACCCTAACACTATCCTTGAACTGATGCTAATCCTAACCCTAACCCTAACACTATCCTAGGCCTAATGATAACCCTAACCCTAACCCTAACACTATCCTAGGGTTTATGTTAACCCTAACCCGAACACTATCCTAGGGCGGAGGCTAACCCTAACACTAACCCTAACACTATCCTAGGGCTGATGCTAACCCTAACACTAACACTATCCTAGGGCTGATGCTAACCCTAACCCTAACCCTAACATTATCCTAGGGCTGATGCTAACCCTAACCCTAACTCTAACACTATCTTAGGGCTGAGGCTAACCCTAACACTAACACTATCCTACGGCTGATGCTAACCCTAACCCTAACCCTAACAGTATCCTAGGGCTGATGCTAACCGTAACCCTAACACTATCCTAGGGCTGATGCTAACCCTAACCCTAACCCTAACATTATCCTAGGGCTGATGCTAACCCAAACCCTAACTCTAACACTAACCTAGGGCTGATGCTAACCCTAACCCTAACACTATCCTAGGGCTGATGCTAACCCTAACCCTAACCCTAACAGTATCCTAGGGCTGATGTTAACCCTAACCCTAACACTATGCTAGGGCTGATGCTAACCCTAACCCTAACCCTAACACTATCCTAGGGCTGATGCTAACCCTAACCCTAACACTATCCTAGGGCTGATGCTAACCCTAACCTTAACCCTAACATTATCCCAGGGCTGATGCTAACCCTAACCCTAACACTATCCTAGGGCTGATGCTAACCCTAACCCTAACCCTAACACTATCCTAGGGCTGATGCTAACCCTAACCCTAACCCTAACACTATCCTAGAGCTGATGCTAACCCTAACCCTAACCCTAACCCTAACCCTAATACTATCCTACGGCTGATGCTAACCCTAACCCTAACCCTAACACTATCCTAGGGCTGATGCTAACCCTAACACTAACACTATCCTAGGGCTGATGCTAACCCTAACCCTACCCCTAACACTATCCTAGGGCTGAGGCTAACCCTGACCCTAACACTATCCTACGGCTGATGCTAACCCTAACCCTAACCCTAACACTATCCTAAGGCTGATGGTAACCCTAACACTAACACTATCCTAAGCCTGGTGCTAACCCTAACTCTAACCCTAACACTATCCTAGGGCTGATGCTAACCCTAACCCTAATAATATCATAGGGCTGATGCTAACACTAACCCTAAACCTATCACTATGCTAGGGCTGATGCTAACCCTAACCCTAACCCTAACACTATCCTAGGGCTGATGCTAACCCTAACCCTAACACTATCCTAGGCCTGATGATAACCCTAACCCTAACCCTAACACTATCCTAGGGCTGATGCTAACCCTAACCCTAACACTATCCTAGGCCTGATGCTAACCCTAACCCTAACCCTAACACTATCCTAGGGCTGATGCTAACCCTAACAGTAACACTATCCTAGGGCTGATGCTAACCCTAACCCTAACCCTAACACTATCCTAGGCCTGATGCTAACCCTAACCCTAACACTATCCTAGGCCTGATGATAACCCTAACCCTAACCCTAACACTATCCTAGGGCTGATGCTAACCCTAACCCTAACCCTAACACTATCCTAGGGCTGATGCTAACCGTAACCCTAACACTATCCTAGGGCTGATGCTAACCCTAACACTAACCCTAACACTATCCTTGAACCGATGCTAACCCTAACCCTAACCCTAACACTATCCTAGGCCTGATGATAACCCTAACCCTAACCCTACCACTATCCTAGGGTTTATGTTAACCCTAACCCTAACACTATCCTAGGGCTGATGCTAACCCTAACCCTAAACCTAACACTATCCTAGGGCGGATGCTAACCCTAACCCTAACCCTAACACTATCCTAGGGCTGATGCTAACCCTAACACTAACACTATCCTAGGGCTGATGCTAACCCTAACCCTAACCCAAACACTCTCCAAGGGCTGATGCTAAGCCTTACCCTAACCCTAACACTATCCTAGGGCTGATGCTAACCCTAACCCTAACACTATCCTAGGGTTGATGCTAACCCTAACCCTAACCCTAACACTATCCTACTGCTGATGCTAACCCTAACACTAACCCTAACACTAACCTAGGGCTGATGCTAACCCTAACCCTAACACTATCCTAGGGCTGATGCTAACCCTAACCCTAACCTTAACAGTATCCTAGGGCTGATGCTAACCCTAACCCTAACAGTATCCTAGGGCTGATGCTAACCCTAACCCTAACCCTAACACTATCCTAGGGCTGATGCTTACCCTAACCCTAACACTATCCTAGGGCTGATGCTAACCCTAACCCTAACCCTAACATTATCCCAGGGCTGGCGCTAACCCTAACCCTAACACTATCCTAGGGCTGATGCTAACCCTAACCCTAACCCTAACACTATCCTAGGGCTGATGCTAACCCTAACGCTAACCCTAAAACTATCCTTGAACTGATGCTAACCCTAACCCTAACCCTAACACTATCCTAGGCCTCATGATAACCCTAACCCTAACCCTAACACTATCCTAGGGTTTTTGTTTTCCCTAACCCTAACACTATCCTAGGGCTGATGCTAACCCTAACCCTACCACTATCATGGGCCTGATGCTAACCCTAACCCTAACACTAACACTATCCTAGGGCTGATGCTAACCCTAATCCTAACACTATCCTAGGGCTGATGCTAACCCTAACCCTAACCCTAACACTATCCTAGGGCTGATGCTAATCCTAACGCTAACCCTAACACTATCCTTCAACTAATGCTAACCCTAACCCTAACCCTAACACTATCCTAGGCCTGATGATAACCCTAACCCTAACCCTAACACTATCCTAGGGTTTATGTTAACCCTAACCCTAACACTATCCTAGGGCTGATGCGAACCCTAACCCTAACCCTAACACTATCCTAGGGCTGATGCTAACCCTAACCCTAACTCTAACACTATCTAAGGGCTGAGGCTAACCCTAATCCTAACACTATCCTACGGCTGATGCTAACCCTAACCTTAACCCTAACACTATCCTAGGGCTGATGCTAACCCTAACCCTAACACTATCCTAGGCCTGATGCTAACCCTAACCCTAACCCTAACACTATCCTAGGGCTGATGCTAACCCTAACCCTAACACTATCCTAGGGCTGATGCTAACCCTAACCCTAACCCTAACACTATCCTAGGGCTGATGCTAACCCTAACCCTAACACTATCCTAGGGCTGATGCTAACCCTAACCCTAACCCTAACACTATCCTAGGGCTGATGCTAAACTTAACCCTAACCCTAACACTATCCTAGGGCTGATTCTAACCGTAACCCTAACACTATCCTAGGCCTGATGCTAACCCTAACCCTTACCCTAACACTATCCTAGGGCTGATGCTAACCCTAACTCTAACCCTACCACTATCCTTGAGCTGATGCTAACCCTAACCCTAACACTATCCTAGGCCTGATGATAACCCTAACCCTAACCCTGACACTATCCTAGGGCTCATGATAACCCTAACCCTAACACTATCCTAGGGCTGATGCTAACCCTAACCCTAACCCTAACCCTAACCCTAATACTATCCTACGGCTGATGCTAACCCTAACCCTAACCCTAACACTATCCTAGGGCTGATGCTAACCCTAACACTAGCACTATCCGAGGGCTGATGCTAACCCTAACCCTAACGCTAACACTATCCTAGGGCTGATGCTAACCCTAACCCTAACACTATCCTAGGCCTGATGATAACCCTAACCCTAACCCTAACACTATCCTAGGGCTGATGCTAACCCTAACCCTAACACTATCCCAGGCCTGATGCTAACCCTAACCCTAACCCTAACACTATCCTAGGGCTGATGCTAACCCTAACCCTAACACTATCCTAGGGCTGATGCTAACCCTAACCCTAACCCTAACACTATCCTAGGGCTGATGCTAACCCTAACCCTAACACTATCATAGGCCTGATGATAACCCTAACCCTAACCCTAACACTATCCTAGGGCTGATGCTAACCCTAACCCTAACACTATCCTAGGCCTGATGCTAACCCTAACCCTAACCCTAACACTATCCTAGGGCTGATGCTAACCCTAACCCTAACACTATCCTAGGGCTGATGCTAACCCTAACCCTAACCCTAACACTATCCTAGGGCTGATGCTAACCCTAACCCTAACACTATCCTAGGCCTGATGATAACAGTAACCCTAACCCTAACACTATCCTAGGGCTGATGCTAACCCTAACCCTAACACTATCCTAGGGCTGATGCTAACCCTAACCCTAACCCTAACACTATCCTAGGGCTGATGCTAACCCTAACGCTAACCCTAAAACTATCCTTGAACTGATGCTAACCCTAACCCTAACCCTAACACTATCCTAGGACTCATGATAACCCTAACCCTAACCCTAACACTATCCTAGGGTTTTTGTTTTCCCTAACCCTAACACTATCCTAGGGCTGATGCTAACCCTAACCCTACCACTATCATGGGCCTGATGCTAACCCTAACTCTAACACTAACACTATCCTAGGGCTGATGCTAACCCTAATCCTAACACTATCCTAGGGCTGATGCTAACCCTAACCCTAACCCTAACACTATCCTAGGGCTGATGCTAATCCTAACGCTAACCCTAACACTATCCTTCAACTAATGCTAACCCTAACCCTAACCCTAACACTATCCTAGGCCTGATGATAACCCTAACCCTAACCCTAACACTATCCTAGGGTTTATGTTAACCCTAACCCTAACACAATACTAGGGCTGATGCGAACCCTAACCCTAACCCTAACACTATCCTAGGGCTGATGCTAACCCTAACCCTAACTCTAACACTATCTAAGGGCTGAGGCTAACCCTAATCCTAACACTATCCTACGGCTGATGCTAACCCTAACCTTAACCCTAACACTATCCTAGGGCTGATGCTAACCCTAACCCTAACACTATCCTAGGCCTGATGCTAACCCTAACCCTAACCCTAACACTATCCTAGGGCTGATGCTAACCCTAACCCTAACACTATCCTAGGGCTGATGCTAACCCTAACCCTAACCCTAACACTATCCTAGGGCTGATGCTAACCCTAACCCTAACACTATCCTAGGGCTGATGCTAACCCTAACCCTAACCCTAACACTATCCTAGGGCTGATGCTAAACTTAACCCTAACCCTAACACTATCCTAGGGCTGATTCTAACCGTAACCCTAACACTATCCTAGGCCTGATGCTAACCCTAACCCTTACCCTAACACTATCCTAGGGCTGATGCTAACCCTAACTCTAACCCTACCACTATCCTTGAGCTGATGCTAACCCTAACCCTAACACTATCCTAGGCCTGATGATAACCCTAACCCTAACCCTGACACTATCCTAGGGCTCATGATAACCCTAACCCTAACACTATCCTAGGGCTGATGCTAACCCTAACCCTAACCCTAACACTATGCTAGGCCTGATGCTAACCCTATCCCTAACCCTAACACTCTCCTAGGGCTGAGGCTAACCCTAACCCTAACACTATCCTAGGGCTCATGCTAACCCTAACCCTAACCCAAACACTATCCTAGGGTTGATGCTAACCCTAACCCTAACACTATCCTAGGGCTGATGCTAACCCTAACCCTAACCCTAACACTATCCTTGGGCTGATGCTAACCCTAACCCTAACACTATCCTGGGCCTGATGCTAACCCTAACCCTAACCCTAACACTATCCTAGGGCTGATGCTAACCCTAACCCTAACACTATCCTAGGGCTGATACTAACCCTAACCCTAACCCTAACACTATGCTAGGGCTGATGCTAACCCTAACCCTAACCCTAACACTATCCTAGAGCTGATGCTAACCCTAACCCTAACCCTAACCCTAACCCTAATACTATCCTACGGCTGATGCTAACCCTAACCCTAACCCTAACACTATCCTAGGGCTGATGCTAACCCTAACACTAACACTATCCTAGGGCTGATGCTAACCCTAACCCTACCCCTAACACTATCCTAGGGCTGATGCTAACCCTAACCCTAACGCTAACACTATCCTAGGGCTGATGCTAACCCTAACGCTAACACTAACCTAGGCCTGATGATAACCCTAACCCTAACCCTAACACTATCCTAGGGCTGATGCTAACCCTAACGATAACACTATCCTAGGCCTGATGCTAACCCTAACCCTAACCCTAACACTATCCTAGGGCTGATGCTAACCCTAACCCTAACACTATCCTAGGGCTGATGCTAACCCTAACCCTAAACCTAACACTATCCTAGGGCTGATGCTAACCCTAACCCTAACACTATCATAGGCCTGATGATAACCCTAACCCTAACCCTAACACTATCCTAGGGCTGATGCTAACCCTAACCCTAACACTATCCCAGGCCTGATGCTAACCCTAACCCTAACCCTAACACTATCCTAGGGCTGATGCTAACCCTAACCCTAACACTATCCTAAGGCTGATGCTAACCCTAACCCTAACCCTAACACTATCCTAGGGCTCATGCTAACCCTAACCCTAACACTATCCTAGGCCTGATGATAACCCTAACCCTAACCCTAACACTATCCTAGGGCTGATGCTAACCCTAACCCTAACACTATCCTAGGGCTGATGCTAACCCTAACCCTAACCCTAACACTATCCTAGGGCTGATGCTAACCCTAACGCTAACCCTAAAACTATCCTTGAACTGATGCTAACACTAACCCTAACCCTAACACTATCCTAGGCCTCATGATAACCCTAACCCTAACCCTAACACTATCCTAGGGTTTATGTTAACCCTAACCCTAACACTATCCTAGGGCTGATGCTAACCCTAACCCTACCACTATCCTGGGCCTGATGCTAACCCTAACCCTAACACTAACACTATCCTAGGGCTGATGCTAACCCTAATCCTAACACTATCCTAGGGCTGATGCTAACCCTAACCCTAACCCTAACACTATCCTAGGGCTGATGCTAATCCTAACGCTAACCCTAACACTATCCTTCAACTAATGCTAACCCTAACCCTAACCCTAACACTATCCTAGGCCTGATGATAACCCTAACCCTAACCCTAACACTTTCCTAGGGTTTATGTTAACCTTAACCCTAACACTATCCTAGGGCTGATGCGAACCCTAACCCTAACCCTAACAGTATCCTAGGACTGATGCTAACCCTAACCCTATCTCTAACACTATCTAAGGGCTGAGGATAACCCTAATCCTAACACTATCCTACGGCTGATGCTAACCCTAACCTTAACCCTATCAATATCCTAGGGCTGATGCTAACCCTAACCCTAACACTATCCTAGGCCTGATGCTAACCCTAACCCTAACCCTAACACTATCCTAGGGCTGATGCTAACCCTAACCCTAACACTATCCTAGGGCTGATGCTAACCCTAACCCTAACCCTAACACTATCCTAGGGCTGATGCTAACCCTAACCCTAACACTATCCTAGGGCTGATGCTAACCCTAACCCTAACCCTAACACTATCCTAGGGCTGATGATAAACTTAACCCTAACCCTAACACTATCCTAGGGCTGATTCTAACCGTAACCCTAACACTATCCTAGGCCTGATGCTAACCCTAACCCTTACCCTAACACTATCCTAGGGCTGATGCTAACCCTAACTCTAACCCTAACACTATCCTAGAGCTGATGCTAACCCTAACCCTAACACTATCCTAGGCTTGATGATAACCCTAACCCTAACCCTGACACTATCCTAGGGCTGATGCTAACCCTAACCCTAACACTATCCTAGGGCTGATGCTAACCATAACCCTAACCCTAACACTATGCTAGGCCTGATGCTAACCCTATCCCTAACCCTAACACTCTCCTAGGGCTGAGGCTAACCCTAACCCTAACACTATCCTAGGGCTCATGCTAACCCTAACCCTAACCCAAACACTATCCTAGGGTTGATGCTAACCCTAACCCTAACACTATCCTAGGGCTGCTGCTAACCCTAACCCTAACCCTAACACTATCTTTGGGCTGAATCTAACCCTAACCCTAACACTGTCCTGGGCCTGATGCTAACCCTAACCCTAACCCTAACACTATCCTAGGGCTGATGCTAACCCTAACCCTAACACTATCCTTGGGCTGATGCTAACCCTAACACTAACCCTAACACTATCCAAGGGGAGATGCTAACCCTAACGCTAACCCTAACACTATCCTTGAACTGATGCTAACCCTAACCCTAACCCTAACACTATCCTAGGCCTGATGATAACCCTAACCCTAACCCTAACACTATCCTAGGGTTTATGTTAACCCTAACCCTAACACTATCCTAGGGCTGATGCTAACCCTAACCCTAACCCTAACATTATCCTAGGGCGGATGCTAACCCTAACCCTAACCCTAACAGTATCCTAGGGCTGATGCTAACCCTAACACTAACACTATCCTAGGGCTGATGCTAACCCTAACCCTAACCCTAACATTATCCTAGGGCGGATGCTAACCCTAACCCTAACCCTAACACTATCCTAGGGGTGATGCTAACCCTAACACTAACACTATCCTAGGCCTGATGCTAACCCTAACCCTAACCCTAACACTATCCTAGGGCTGATGCTAACCCTAACCCTAACACTATCCTAGGGCGGATGCTAACCCTAACACTAACACTATCCTAGGGCTGATGCTAACCCTAACCCTAACCCTAACACTCTCCAAGGGCTGATGCTAACCCTAACCTTAACCCTAACACTATCCTAGGGCTGATGCTAACACTAACCCTAACTCTAACACTATCTTAGGGCTGAGGCTAACCCTAACCCTAACGCTATCCTACGTCTGATGCTAACCCTAACCCTAACCCTAACACTATCCTAGGGCTGATGCTAACCCTAACCCTAACACTATCCTAGGCCTGATGCTAACCCTAACCCTAACCCTAACACTATCCTAGGGCAGATGCTAACCCTAACGCTAACCCTAACACTATCCTTGAACTGATGCTAACCCTAACCCTAACCCTAACACTATCCTAGGCCTAATGATAACCCTAAACCTAACCCTAACACTATCCTAGGGTTTATGTTAACCCTAACCCGAACACTGTCCTAGGGCGGATGCTAACCCTAACACTAACCCTAACACTATCCTAGGGCTGATGCTAACCCTAACACTAACACTATCCTAGGGCTGATGCTAACCCTAACCCTAACCCAAACACTCTCCAAGGGCTGATGCTAACCCTAACCCTAACACTAACACTATCCTAGAGCTGATGCTAACCCTAACCCTAACACTATCCTAGGGCTGATGCTAACCCTAACCCTAACCCTAACACTATCCTACTGCTGATGCTAACCCTAACCCTAACACTATCCTAGGGCTGATGCTAACCCTAACACTAACCCTAACACTAACCTAGGGCTGATGCTAACCCTAACCCTAACACTATCCTAGGGCTGATGCTAACCCTAACCCTTACCCTAACAGTATCATAGGGCTGATGCTAACCCTAACCCTAACACTATCCTAGGGCTGATGCTAACCCTAACCCTAACCCTAACACTATCCTTGGGCTGATGCTAACCCTAACCCTAACACTATCCTAGGGCTGATGCTAACCCTAACCCTAACCCTAACACTAACCTAGGGCTGATGCTAACCCTAACCCTAACACTATCCTAGGGCTGATGCTAACCCTAACCCTTACCCAAACACTATCCTAGGGTTGATGCTAACCCTAACCCTAACACTATCCTAGGGCTGATGCTAACCCTAACCCTAACCCTAACACTATCCTTGGGCTGATGCTAACCCTAACCCTAACACTATCCTGGGCCTGATGCTAACCCTAACCCTAACCCTAACACTATCCTAGGGCTGATGCTAACCCTAACCCTAACACTATCCTAGGGCTGATACTAACCCTAACCCTAACCCTAACACTATGCTAGGGCTGATGCTAACCCTAACCCTAACCCTAACACTATCCTAGAGCTGATGCTAACCCTAACCCTAACCCTAACCCTAACCCTAACCCTAATACTATCCTACGGCTGATGCTAACCCTAACCCTAACCCTAACACTATCCTAGGGCTGATGCTAACCCTAACACTAACACTATCCTAGGGCTGATGCTAACCCTAACCCTACCCCTAACACTATCCTAGGGCTGATGCTAACCCTAACCCTAACGCTAACACTATCCTAGGGCTGATGCTAACCCTAACCCTAACACTAACCTAGGCCTGATGATAACCCTAACCCTAACCCTAACACTATCCTAGGGCTGATGCTAACCCTAACCATAACACTATCCTAGGCCTGATGCTAACCCTAACCCTAACCCTAACACTATCCTAGGGCTGATGCTAACCCTAACCCTAACACTATCCTAGGGCTGATGCTAACCCTAACCCTAAACCTAACACTATCCTAGGGCTGATGCTAACCCTAACCCTAACACTATCATAGGCCTGATGATAACCCTAACCCTAACCCTAACACTATCCCAGGCCTGATGCTAACCCTAACCCTAACCCTAACACTATCCTAGGGCTGATGCTAACCCTAACCCTAACACTATCCTAAGGCTGATGCTAACCCTAACCCTAACCCTAACACTATCCTAGGGCTCATGCTAACCCTAACCCTAACACTATCCTAGGCCTGATGATAACCCTAACCCTAACCCTAACACTATCCTAGGGCTGATGCTAACCCTAACCCTAACACTATCCTAGGGCTGATGCTAACCCTAACCCTAACCCTAACACTATCCTAGGGCTGATGCTAACCCTAACGCTAACCCTAAAACTATCCTTGAACTGATGCTAACCCTAACCCTAACCCTAACACTATCCTAGGCCTCATGATAACCCTAACCCTAACCCTAACACTATCCTAGGGTTTATGTTAACCCTAACCCTAACACTATCCTAGGGCTGATGCTAACCCTAACCCTACCACTATCCTGGGCCTGATGCTAACCCTAACCCTAACACTAACACTATCCTAGGGCTGATGCTAACCCTAATCCTAACACTATCCTAGGGCTGATGCTAACCCTAACACTAACCCTAACACTATCCTAGGGCTGATGCTAATCCTAACGCTAACCCTAAGACTATCCTTCAACTAATGCTAACCCTAACCCTAACCCTAACACTATCCTAGTCCTGATGATAACCCTAACCCTAACCCTAACACTTTCCTAGGGTTTATGTTAACCCTAACCCTAACACTATCCTAGGGCTGATGCGAACCCTAACCCTAACCCTAACACTATCCTAGGACTGATGCTAACCCTAACCCTAACTCTAACACTATCTAAGGGCTGAGGATAACCCTAATCCTAACACTATCCTACGGCTGATGCTAACCCTAACCTTAACCCTATCACTATCCTAGGGCTGATGCTAACCCTAACCCTAACACTATCCTAGGCCTGATGCTAACCCTAACCCTAACCCTAACACTATCCTAGGGCTGATGCTAACCCTAACCCTAACACTATCCAAGGGCTGATGCTAACCCTAACCCTAACCCTAACACTATCCTAGGGCTGATGCTAAACTTAACCCTAACCCTAACACTATCCTAGGGCTGATTCTAACCGTAACCCTAACACTATCCTAGGCCTGATGCTAACCCTAACCCTTACCCTAACACTATCCTAGGGCTGATGCTAACCCTAACTCTAACCCTAACACTATCCTAGAGCTGATGCTAACCCTAACCCTAACACTATCCTAGGCTTGATGATAACCCTAACCCTAACCCTGACACTATCCTAGGGCTGATGCTAACCCTAACCCTAACACTATCCTAGGGCTGATGCTAACCATAACCCTAACCCTAACACTATGCTAGGCCTGATGCTAACCCTATCCCTAACCCTAACACTCTCCTAGGGCTGAGGCTAACCCTAACCCTAACACTATCCTAGGGCTCATGCTAACCCTAACCCTAACCCAAACACTATCCTAGGGTTGATGCTAACCCTAACCCTAACACTATCCTAGGGCTGCTGCTAACCCTAACCCTAACCCTAACACTATCTTTGGGCTGAATCTAACCCTAACCCTAACACTGTCCTGGGCCTGATGCTAACCCTAACCCTAACCCTAACACTATCCTAGGGCTGATGCTAACCCTAACCCTAACACTATCCTTGGGCTGATGCTAACCCTAACCCTAACCCTAACACTCTCCAAGGGGAGATGCTAACCCTAACGCTAACCCTAACACTATCCTTGAACTGATGCTAACCCTAACCCTAACCCTAACACTATCCTTGGCCTGATGATAACCCTAACCCTAACCCTAACACTATCCTAGGGTTTATGTTAACCCTAACCCTAACACTATCCTAGGGCTGATGCTAACCCTAACCCTAACCCTAACATTATCCTAGGGCGGATGCTAACCCTAACCCTAACCCTAACACTATCCTAGGGCTGATGCTAACCCTAACACTAACACTATCCTAGGGCTGATGCTAACCCTAACCCTAACCCTAACATTATCCTAGGGCGGATGCTAACCCTAACCCTAACCCTAACACTATCCTAGGGCTGATGCTAACCCTAACACTAACACTATCCTAGGCCTGATGCTAACCCTAACCCTAACCCTAACACTATCCTAGGGCTGATGCTAACCCTAACCCTAACACTATCCTAGGGCGGATGCTAACCCTAACACTAACACTATCCTAGGGCTGATGCTAACCCTAACCCTAACCCTAACACTCTCCAAGGGCTGATGCTAACCCTAACCTTAACCCTAACACTATCCTAGGGCTGATGCTAACACTAACCCTAACTCTAACACTATCTTAGGGCTGAGGCTAACCCTAACCCTAACGCTATCCTACGTCTGATGCTATCCCTAACCCTAACCCTAACACTATCCTAGGGCTGATGCTAACCCTAACCCTAACACTATCCTAGGCCTGATGCTAACCCTAACCCTAACCCTAACACTATCCTAGGGCAGATGCTAACCCTAACGCTAACCCTAACACTATCCTTGAACTGATGCTAACCCTAACCCTAACCCTAACACTATCCTAGGCCTAATGATAACCCTAAACCTAACCCTAACTCTATCCTAGGGTTTATGTTAACCCTAACCCGAACACTGTCCTAGGGCGGATGCTAACCCTAACACTAACCCTAACACTATCCTAGGGCTGATGCTAACCCTAACACTAAAACTATCCTAGGGCTGATGCTAACCCTAACCCAACCCAAACACTCTCCAAGGGCTGATGCTAACCCTAACCCTAACCCTAACACTATCCTAGAGCTGATGCTAACCCTAACCCTAACACTATCCTAGGGCTGATGCTAACCCTAACCCTAACCCTAACACTATCCTACTGCTGATGCTAACCCTAACCCTAACACTATCCTAGGGCTGATGCTAACCCTAACACTAACCCTAACACTAACCTAGGGCTGATGCTAACCCTAACCCTAACACTATCCTAGGGCTGATGCTAACCCTAACCCTTACCCTAACAGTATCATAGGGCTGATGCTAACCCTAACCCTAACACTATCCTAGGGCTGATGCTAACCCTAACCCTAACCCTAACACTATCCTAGGGCTGATGCTAACCCTAACCCTAACACTATCCTAGGGCTGATGCTAACCCTAACCCTAACCCTAACATTATCCCAGGGCTGATGCTAACCCTAACCCTAACACTATCCTAGGGCTGATACTAACCCTAACCCTAACCCTAACACTATCCTAGGGCTGATGCTAACCCTAACCCTAACCCTAACACTATCCTAGAGCTGATGCTAACCCTAACCCTAACCCTAACCCTAACCCTAATACTATCCTACGGCTGATGCTAACCCTAACCCTAACCCTAACACTATGCTAGGGCTGATGCTAACCCTAACACAAACACTATCCTAGGGCTGATGCTAACCCTAACCCTACCCCTAACACTATCCTAGGGCTGATGCTAACCCTAACCCTAACGCTAACACTATCCTAGGGCTGATGCTAACCCTAAGCCTAACACTATCTTAGGCCTGAGGATAACCCTAACCCTAACCCTAACACTATCCTAGGGCTGATGCTAACCCTAACCATAACACTATCCTAGGCCTGATGCTAACCCTAACCCTAACCCTAACACTATCCTAGGGCTGATGCTAACCCTAACCCTAACACTATCCTAGGCCTGATGCTAACCCTAACCCTAACCCTAACACTATCCTAGGGCTGATGCTAACCCTAACCCTAACACTATCCTAGGGCTGATGCTAACCCTAACCCTAACACTATCCTAGGGCTGCTGCTAACCCTAACCCTAACCCTAACACTATCTTTGGGCTGAATCTAACCCTAACCCTAACACTGTCCTGGGCCTGATGCTAACCCTAACCCTAACCCTAACACTATCCTAGGGCTGATGCTAACCCTAACCCTAACACTATCCTTGGGCTGATGCTAACCCTAACCCTAACCCTAACACTATCCAAGGGGAGATGCTAACCCTAACGCTAACCCTAACACTATCCTTGAACTGATGCTAACCCTAACCCTAACCCTAACACTATCCTTGGCCTGATGATAACCCTAACCCTAACCCTAACACTATCCTAGGGTTTATGTTAACCCTAACCCTAACACTATCCTAGGGCTGATGCTAACCCTAACCCTAACCCTAACATTATCCTAGGGCGGATGCTAACCCTAACCCTAACCCTAACACTATCCTAGGGCTGATGCTAACCCTAACACTATCCTAGGGCTGATGCTAACCCTAACCCTAACCCTAACATTATCCTAGGGCGGATGCTAACCCTAACCCTAACCCTAACACTATCCTAGGGCTGATGCTAACCCTAACACTAACACTATCCTAGGCCTGATGCTAACCCTAACCCTAACCCTAACACTATCCTAGGGCTGATGCTAACCCTAACCCTAACACTATCCTAGGGCGGATGCTAACCCTAACACTAACACTATCCTAGGGCTGATGCTAACCCTAACCCTAACCCTAACACTCTCCAAGGGCTGATGCTAACCCTAACCTTAACCCTAACACTATCCTAGGGCTGATGCTAACACTAACCCTAACTCTAACACTATCTTAGGGCTGAGGCTAACCCTAACCCTAACGCTATCCTACGTCTGATGCTATCCCTAACCCTAACCCTAACACTATCCTAGGGCTGATGCTAACCCTAACCCTAACACTATCCTAGGCCTGATGCTAACCCTAACCCTAACCCTAACACTATCCTAGGGCAGATGCTAACCCTAACGCTAACCCTAACACTATCCTTGAACTGATGCTAACCCTAACCCTAACCCTAACACTATCCTAGGCCTAATGATAACCCTAAACCTAACCCTAACACTATCCTAGGGTTTATGTTAACCCTAACCCGAACACTGTCCTAGGGCGGATGCTAACCCTAACACTAACCCTAACACTATCCTAGGGCTGATGCTAACCCTAACACTAACACTATCCTAGGGCTGATGCTAACCCTAACCCTAACCCAAACACTCTCCAAGGGCTGATGCTAACCCTAACCCTAACCCTAACACTATCCTAGAGCTGATGCTAACCCTAACCCTAACACTATCCTAGGGCTGATGCTAACCCTAACCCTAACCCTAACACTATCCTACTGCTGATGCTAACCCTAACCCTAACACTATCCTAGGGCTGATGCTAACCCTAACACTAACCCTAACACTAACCTAGGGCTGATGCTAACCCTAACCCTAACACTATCCTAGGGCTGATGCTAACCCTAACCCTTACCCTAACAGTATCATAGGGCTGATGCTAACCCTAACCCTAACACTATCCTAGGGCTGATGCTAACCCTAACCCTAACCCTAACACTATCCTAGGGCTGATGCTAACCCTAACCCTAACACTATCCTAGGGCTGATGCTAACCCTAACCCTAACCCTAACATTATCCCAGGGCTGATGCTAACCCTAACCCTAACACTATCCTAGGGCTGATACTAACCCTAACCCTAACCCTAACACTATCCTAGGGCTGATGCTAACCCTAACCCTAACCCTAACACTATCCTAGAGCTGATGCTAACCCTAACCCTAACCCTAACCCTAACCCTAATACTATCCTACGGCTGATGCTAACCCTAACCCTAACCCTAACACTATGCTAGGGCTGATGCTAACCCTAACACAAACACTATCCTAGGGCTGATGCTAACCCTAACCCTACCCCTAACACTATCCTAGGGCTGATGCTAACCCTAACCCTAACGCTAACACTATCCTAGGGCTGATGCTAACCCTAAGCCTAACACTATCTTAGGCCTGAGGATAACCCTAACCCTAACCCTAACACTATCCTAGGGCTGATGCTAACCCTAACCATAACACTATCCTAGGCCTGATGCTAACCCTAACCCTAACCCTAACACTATCCTAGGGCTGATGCTAACCCTAACCCTAACACTATCCTAGGCCTGATGCTAACCCTAACCCTAACCCTAACACTATCCTAGGGCTGATGCTAACCCTAACCCTAACACTATCCTAGGGCTGATGCTAACCCTAACCCTAACCCTAACACTATCCTAGGGCTGATGCTAAACTTAACCCTAACCCTAACACTATCCTAGGGCTGATGCTAACCCTAACTCTAACCCTAACACTATCCTAGAGCTGATGCTAACCCTAACCCTAACACTATCCTAGGCCTGATGATAACCCTACCCCTAACCCTGACACTATCCTAGGGCTGATGCTAACCCTAACCCTAACACTATCCAAGGGCTGATGCTAACCCTAACCCTAACCCTAACACTATGCTAGGCCTGATGCTAACCCTATCCCTAACCCTAACACTCTCCTAGGGCTGAGGCTAACCTTAACCCTAACACTATCCTAGGGCTCATGCTAACCCTAACCCTAACCCAAACACTATCCTAGGGTTGATGGTAACCCTAACCCTAACACTATCCTAGGGCTGATGCTAACCCTAACACTAACCCTAACACTATCCTTGGGCTGATGCTAACCCTAACCCTAACACTATCCTGGGCCTGATGCTAACCCTAACCCTAACCCTAACACTATCCTAGGGCTGATGCTAACCCTAACCCTAACACTATCCTAGGGCTGATGCTAACCCTAACACTAACACTATCCTAGGCCTGATGCTAACCCTAACCCTAACCCTAACACTATCCTAGGGCTGATGCTAACCCTAACCCTAACACTATCCTAGGGCTGATGCTAACCCTAACCCTAACACTATCCTACGTCTGATGCTAACCCTAACCCTAACCCTAACACTATCCTAGGGCTGATGCTAACCCTAACCCTAACACTATCCTAGGCCTGATGCTAACCCTAACCCTAACCCTAACACTATCCTAGGGCAGATGCTAACCCTAACGCTAACCCTAACACTATCCTTTAACTGATGCTAATCCTAACCCTAACCCTAACACTATCCTAGGCCTGATGATAACCCTAACCCTAACCCTAACACTATCCTAGGGTTTATGTTAACCCTAACCCGAACACTATCCTAGGGCGGATGCTAACCCTAACACTAACCCTAACACTATCCTAGGGCTGATGCTAACCCTAACACTAACACTATCCTAGGGCTGATGCTAACCCTAACCCTAACCCTAACATTATCCTAGGGCTGATGCTAACCCTAACCCTAACTCTAACACTATCTTAGGGCTGAGGCTAACCCTAACACTAACACTATCCTACGGCTGATGCTAACCCTAACCCTAACCCTAACAGTATCCTAGGGCTGATGCTAACCCTAAACCTAACACTATCCTAGGGCTGATGCTAACCCTAACCCTAACCCTAACATTATCCTAGGGCTGATGCTAACCCTAACCCTAACTCTAACACTAACCTAGGGCTGATGCTAACCCTAACCCTAACACTATCCTAGGGTTGATGCTAACCCTAACCCTAACCCTAACAGTATCCTAGGGCTGATGTTAACCCAAACCTTAACACTATCCTAGGGCTGATGCTAACCCTAACCCTAACCCTAACACTATCCTAGGGCTGATGCTAACCCTAACCCTAACACTATCCTAGGGCTGATGCTAACCCTAACCTTAACCCTAACATTATCCCAGGGCTGATGCTAACCCTAACCCTAACACTATCCTAGGGCTGATGCTACCCCTAACCCTAACCCTAACACTATCCTAGGGCTGATGCTAACCCTAACCCTAACCCTAACACTATCCTAGAGCTGATGCTAACCCTAACCCTAACCCTAACCCTAACCCTAATACTATCCTACGGCTGATGCTAACCCTAACCCTAACCCTAACACTATCCTAGGGCTGATGCTAACCCTAACACTAACACTATCATAGGGCTGATGCTAACCCTAACCCTACCCCTAACACTATCCTAGGGCTGAGGCTAACCCTAACCCTAACACTATCCTACGGCTGATGCTAACCCTAACCCTAACCCTAACACTATCCTAAGGCTGATGGTAACCCTAACACTAACACTATCCTAAGCCTGGTGCTAACCCTAACTCTCACCCTAACACTATCCTAGGGGTGATGCTAACCCTAACCCTAATAATATCCTAGGGCTGATGCTAACACTAACCCTAAACCTATCACTATGCTAGGGCTGATGCTAACCCTAACCCTAACCCTAACACTATCCTAGGGCTGATGCTAACCCTAACCCTAACACTCTCCTAGGCCTGATGATAACCCTAACCCTAACCCTAACACTATCCTAGGGCTGATGCTAATTCTAACCCTAACACTATCCTAGGCCTGATGCTAACCCTAACAGTAACCCTAACACTATCCTAGGGCTGATGCTAACCCTAACAGTAACACTATCCTAGCTCTGATGCTAACCCTAACCCTAACCCTAACACTATCCTAGGCCTGATGCTAACCCTAACCCTAACACTATCATAGGCCTGATGATAACCCTAACCCTAACCCTAACACTATCCTTGGCCTGATGCTAACCCTAACCCTAACACTATCCTAGGCCTGATGCTAACCCTAACCCTAACCCTAACACTATCCTAGGGCTGATGCTAACCGTAAACCTAACACTATCCTAGGGCTGATGCTAACCCTAACACTAACCCTAACACTATCCTTGAACCGATGCTAACCCTAACCCTTACCCTAACACTATCCTAGACCTGATGATAACCCTAACCCTAACCCTACCACTATCCTAGGGTTTATGTTAACCCTAACCCTAACACTATCCTAGGGCTGATGCTAACCCTAACCCTAAACCTAACACTATCCTAGGGCGGATGCTAACCCTAACCCTAACCCTAACACTATCCTAGGGCTGATGCTAACCCTAACACTAACACTATCATAGGGCTGATGCTAACCCTAACCCTACCCCTAACACTATCCTAGGGCTGAGGCTAACCCTAACCCTAACACTATCCTACGGCTGATGCTAACCCTAACCCTAACCCTAACACTATCCTAAGGCTGATGGTAACCTTAACACTAACACTATCCTAAGCCTGGTGCTAACCCTAACTCTAACCCTAAAACTATCCTAGGGGTGATGCTAACCCTAACCCTAATAATATCCTAGGGCTGATGCTAACACTAACCCTAAACCTATCACTATGCTAGGGCTGATGCTAACCCTAACCCTAACCCTAACACTATCCTAGGGCTGATGCTAACCCTAACCCTAACACTCTCCTAGGCCTGATGATAACCCTAACCCTAACCCTAACACTATCCTAGGGCTGATGCTAACCCTAACCCTAACACTATCCTAGGCCTGATGCTAACCCTAACCCTAACCCTAACACTATCCTAGGGCTGATGCTAACCCTAACAGTAACACTATCCTAGGGCTGATGCTAACCCTAACCCTAACCCTAACACTATCCTAGGCCTGATGCTAACCCTAACCCTAACACTATCATAGGCCTGATGATAACCCTAACCCTAACCCTAACACTATCCTTGGCCTGATGCTAACCCTAACCCTAACACTATCCTAGGCCTGATGCTAACCCTAACCCTAACCCTAACACTATCCTAGGGCTGATGCTAACCGTAACCCTAACACTATCCTAGGGCTGATGCTAACCCTAACACTAACCCTAACACTATCCTTGAACCGATGCTAACCCTAACCCTAACCCTAACACTATCCTAGGCCTGATGATAACCCTAACCCTAACCCTACCACTATCCTAGGGTTTATGTTAAACCTAACACTAACACTATCCTAGGGCTGATGCTAATCCTAACCCTAAACCTAACACTATCCTAGGGCGGATGCTAACCCTAACCCTAACCCTAACACTATCCTAGGGCTGATGCTAACCCTAACACTAACACTATCCTAGGGCTGATGCTAACCCTAACCCTAACCAAAACACTCTCCAAGGGCTGATGCTAACCCTAACCCTAACCCTAACACTATCCTAGGGCTGATGCTAACCCTAACCCTAACCCTAACACTATCCTACTGCTGATGCTAACCCTAACCCTAACACTATCCTAGGGCTGATGCTAACCCTAACACTAACCCTAACACTAACCTAGGGCTGATGCTAACCCTAACCCTAACACTATCCTAGGGCTGATGCTAACCCTAACCCTAACCCTAACAGTATCCTAGGGCTGATGCTAACCCTAACCCTAACACTATCCTAGGCCTGATGCTAACCCTAACCCTAACCCTAACACTATCCTAGGGCTGATGCTAAACCTAACCCTAACACTATCCTAGGGCTCATGCTAACCCTAACCCTAACCCTAACATTATCCCAGGGCTGATGCTAACCCTAAACCTAACACTATCCTAGGGCTGATACTAACCCTAACCCTAACCCTAACACTATCCTAGGGCTGATGCTAACCCTAACCCTAACCCTAACACTATCCTAGAGCTGATGCTAACCCTAACCCTAACCCTAACCCTAACCCTAATACTATCCTACGGCTGATGCTAACCCTAACCCTAACGCTAACACTATCCTAGGGCTGATGCTAACCCTAACACTAGCACTATCCGAGGGCTGATGCTAACCCTAACCCTACCCCTAACACTATCCTAGGGCTGATGCTAACCCTAACCCTAACGCTAACACTATCCTAGGGCTGATGCTAACCCTAACCCTAACACTATCCTAGGCCTGATGATAACCCTAACCCTAACCCTAACACTATCCTAGGGCTGATGCTAACCCTAACCATAACACTATCCTAGGCCTGATGCTAACCCTAACCCTAACCCTAACACTATCCTAGGGCTGATGCTAACCCTAACCCTAACACTATCCTAGGGCTGATGCTAACCCTAACCCTAACCCTAACACTATCCTAGGGCTGATGCTAACCCTAACCCTAACACTATCATAGGCCTGATGATAACCCTAACCCTAACCCTAACACTATCCTAGGGCTGATGCTAACCCTAACCCTAACACTATCCTAGGCCTGATGCTAACCCTAACCCTAACCCTAACACTATCCTAGGGCTGATGCTAACCCTAACCCTAACACTATCCTAGGGCTGATGCTAACCCTAACCCTAACCCTAACACTATCCTAGGGCTGATGCTAACCCTAACCCTAACACTATCCTAGGCCTGATGATAACCCTACCCCTAACCCTAACACTATCCTAGGGCTGATGCTAACCCTAACCCTAACACTATCCTAGGGCTGATGCTAACCCTAACCCTAACCCTAACACGATCCTAGGGCTGATGCTAACCCTAACGCTAACCCTAAAACTATCCTTGAACTGATGCTAACCCTAACCCTAACCCTAACACTATCCTAAGCCTCATGATAACCCTAACCCTAACCCTAACACTATCCTAGGGTTTATGTTTTCCCTAACCCTAACACTATCCTAGGGCTGATGCTAACCCTAACCCTACCACTATCCTGGGCCTGATGCTAACCCTAACCCTAACACTAACACTATCCTAGGGCTGATGCTAACAGTAATCCTAACACTATCCTAGGGCTGATGCTAACCCTAACCCTAACCCTAACACTATCCTAGGGCTGATGCTAATCCTAACGCTAACCCTAACACTATCCTTCAACTAATGCTAACCCTAACCCTAACCCTAACACTATCTTAGGCCTGATGATAACACTAACCCTAACCCTAACACTATCCTAGGGTTTATGTTAACCCTAACCCTAACACTATCCTAGGGCTGATGCGCACCCTAACCCTAACCCTAACACTATCCTAGGGCTGATGCTAACCCTAACCCTAACTCTAACACTATCTAAGGGCTGAGGCTAACCCTAATCCTAACACTATCCTACGGCTGATGCTAACCCTAACCTTAACCCTAACACTATCCTAGGGCTGATGCTAACCCTAACCCTAACACTATCCTAGGCCTAATGCTAACCCTAACCCTAACCCTAACACTATCCTAGGGCTGATGCTAACCCTAACCCTAACACTATCCTAGGGCTGATGCTAACCCTAACCCTAACCCTAACACTATCCTAGGGCTGATGCTAACCCTAACCCTAACACTATCCTAGGGCTGATGCTAACCCTAACCCTAACCCTAACACTATCCTAGGGCTGATGCTAAACTTAACCCTAACCCTAACACTATCCTAGGGCTGATTCTAACCGTAATCCTAACACTATCCTAGGCCTGATGCTAACCCTAACCCTTACCCTAACACTATCCTAGGGCTGATGCTAACCCTAACTCTAACCCTAACACTATCCTAGGGCAGATGCTAACCCTAAACCTAACACTATCCTAGGGCTGATGCTAACCCTAACCCTAACCCTAACACTATCCTAGGGCTGATGCTAACAATAACGCTAACCCTAACACTATCCTAGGGCTGATGCTAACCCTAACCCTAACCTTAACATTATCCCAGGGCTGATGCTAACCCTAACCCTAACACTATCCTAGGGCTGATACTAACCCTAACCCTAACCCTAACACTATCCTAGGGCTGATGCTAACCCTAACCCTAACCCTAACACTATCCTAGAGCTGATGCTAACCCTAACCCTAACCCTAACCCTAACCCTAATACTATCCTACGGCTGATGCTAACCCTAACCCTAACCCTAACACTATGCTAGGGCTGATGCTAACCCTAACACTAACACTATCCTAGGGCTGATGCTAACCCTAACCCTACCCCTAACACTATCCTAGGGCTGATGCTAACCCTAACCCTAACGCTAACACTATCCTAGGGCTGATGCTAACCCTAACCCTAACACTATCTTAGGCCTGAGGATAACCCTAACCCTAACCCTAACACTATCCTAGGGCTGATGCTAACCCTAACCATAACACTATCCTAGGCCTGATGCTAACCCTAACCCTAACCCTAACACTATCCTAGGGCTGATGCTAACCCTAACCCTAACACTATCCTAGGCCTGATGCTAACCCTAACCCTAACCCTAACACTATCCTAGGGCTGATGCTAACCCTAACCCTAACACTATCCTAGGGCTGATGCTAAACCTAACCCTAACCCTAACACTATCCTAGGGCTGATGCTAAACTTAACCCTAACCCTAACACTATCCTAGGGCTGATGCTAACCCTAACTCTAACCCTAACACTATCCTAGAGCTGATGCTAACCCTAACCCTAACACTATCCTAGGCCTGATGATAACCCTACCCCTAACCCTGACACTATCCTAGGGCTGATGCTAACCCTAACCCTAACACTATCCTAGGGCTGATGCTAACGCTAACCCTAACCCTAACACTATGCTAGGCCTGATGCTAACCCTATCCCTAACCCTAACACTCTCCTAGGGCTGAGGCTAACCTTAACCCTAACACTATCCTAGGGCTCATGCTAACCCTAACCCTAACCCAAACACTATCCTAGGGTTGATGGTAACCCTAACCCTAACACTATCCTAGGGCTGATGCTAACCCTAACACTAACCCTAACACTATCCTTGGGCTGATGCTAACCCTAACCCTAACACTATCCTGGGCCTGATGCTAACCCTAACCCTAACCCTAACACTATCCTAGGGCTGATGCTAACCCTAACCCTAACACTATCCTAGGGCTGATGCTAACCCTAACACTAACACTATCCTAGGCCTGATGCTAACCCTAACCCTAACCCTAACACTATCCTAGGGCTGATGCTAACCCTAACCCTAACACTATCCTAGGGCTGATGCTAACCCTAACCCTAACACTATCCTACGTCTGATGCTAACCCTAACCCTAACCCTAACACTATCCTAGGGCTGATGCTAACCCTAACCCTAACACTATCCTAGGCCTGATGCTAACCCTAACCCTAACCCTAACACTATCCTAGGGCAGATGCTAACCTTAGCGCTAACCGTAACACTATCCTTTAACTGATGCTAATCCTAACCCTAACCCTAACACTATCCTAGGCCTGATGATAACCCTAACCCTAACCCTAACACTATCCTAGGGTTTATGTTAACCCTAACCCGAACACTATCCTAGGGCGGATGGTAACCCTAACACTAACCCTAACACTATCCTACGGCTGATGCTAACCCTAACCTTAACCCTATCACTATCCTAGGGCTGATGCTAACCCTAACCCTAACACTATCCTAGGCCTGATGCTAACCCTAACCCTAACCCTAACACTATCCTAGGGCTGATGCTAACCCTAACCCTAACCCTAACACTATCCTAGGGCTGATGCTAACCCTAACCCTAACACTATCCTAGGGCTGATGCTAACCCTAACCCTAACCCTAACACTATCCTAGGGCTGATGCTAAACTTAACCCTAACCCTAACACTATCCTAGGGCTTATTCTAACCGTAACCCTAACACTATCCTAGGCCTGATGCTAACCCTAACCCTTACCCTAACACTATCCTAGGGCTGATGCTAACCCTAACTCTAACCCTAACACTATCCTAGAGCTGATGCTAACCCTAACCCTAACACTATCCTAGGCTTGATGATAACCCTAACCCTAACCCTGACACTATCCTAGGGCTGATGCTAACCCTAACCCTAACACTATCCTAGGGCTGATGCTAACCATAACCCTAACCCTAACACTATGCTAGGCCTGATGCTAACCCTATCCCTAACCCTAACACTCTCCTAGGGCTGAGGCTAACCCTAACCCTAACACTATCCTAGGGCTCATGCTAACCCTAACCCTAACCCAAACACTATCCTAGGGTTGATGCTAACCCTAACCCTAACACTATCCTAGGGCTGCTGCTAACCCTAACCCTAACCCTAACACTATCTTTGGGCTGAATCTAACCCTAACCCTAACACTGTCCTGGGCCTGATGCTAACCCTAACCCTAACCCTAACACTATCCTAGGGCTGATGCTAACCCTAACCCTAACACTATCCTTGGGCTGATGCTAACCCTAACCCTAACCCTAACACTCTCCAAGGGGAGATGCTAACCCTAACGCTAACCCTAACACTATCCTTGAACTGATGCTAACCCTAACCCTAACCCTAACACTATCCTTGGCCTGATGATAACCCTAACCCTAACCCTAACACTATCCTAGGGTTTATGTTAACCCTAACCCTAACACTATCCTAGGGCTGATGCTAACCCTAACCCTAACCCTAACATTATCCTAGGGCGGATGCTAACCCTAACCCTAACCCTAACACTATCCTAGGGCTGATGCTAACCCTAACACTAACACTATCCTAGGGCTGATGCTAACCCTAACCCTAACCCTAACATTATCCTAGGGCGGATGCTAACCCTAACCCTAACCCTAACACTATCCTAGGGCTGATGCTAACCCTAACACTAACACTATCCTAGGCCTGATGCTAACCCTAACCCTAACCCTAACACTATCCTAGGGCTGATGCTAACCCTAACCCTAACACTATCCTAGGGCGGATGCTAACCCTAACACTAACACTATCCTAGGGCTGATGCTAACCCTAACCCTAACCCTAACACTCTCCAAGGGCTGATGCTAACCCTAACCTTAACCCTAACACTATCCTAGGGCTGATGCTAACACTAACCCTACCTCTAACACTATCTTAGGGCTGAGGCTAACCCTAACCCTAACGCTATCCTACGTCTGATGCTATCCCTAACCCTAACCCTAACACTATCCTAGGGCTGATGCTAACCCTAACCCTAACACTATCCTAGGCCTGATGCTAACCCTAACCCTAACCCTAACACTATCCTAGGGCAGATGCTAACCCTAACGCTAACCCTAACACTATCCTTGAACTGATGCTAACCCTAACCCTAACCCTAACACTATCCTAGGCCTAATGATAACCCTAAACCTAACCCTAACTCTATCCTAGGGTTTATGTTAACCCTAACCCGAACACTGTCCTAGGGCGGATGCTAACCCTAACACTAACCCTAACACTATCCTAGGGCTGATGCTAACCCTAACACTAACACTATCCTAGGGCTGATGCTAACCCTAACCCTAACCCAAACACTCTCCAAGGGCTGATGCTAACCCTAACCCTAACCCTAACACTATCCTAGAGCTGATGCTAACCCTAACCCTAACACTATCCTAGGGCTGATGCTAACCCTAACCCTAACCCTAACACTATCCTACTGCTGATGCTAACCCTAACCCTAACACTATCCTAGGGCTGATGCTAACCCTAACACTAACCCTAACACTAACCTAGGGCTGATGCTAACCCTAACCCTAACACTATCCTAGGGCTGAGGCTAACCCTAACCCTTACCCTAACAGTATCATAGGGCTGATGCTAACCCTAACCCTAACACTATCCTAGGGCTGATGCTAACCCTAACCCTAACCCTAACACTATCCTAGGGCTGATGCTAACCCTAACCCTAACACTATCCTAGGGCTGATGCTAACCCTAACCCTAACCCTAACATTATCCCAGGGCTGATGCTAACCCTAACCCTAACACTATCCTAGGGCTGATACTAACCCTAACCCTAACCCTAACACTATCCTAGGGCTGATGCTAACCCTAACCCTAACCCTAACACTATCCTAGAGCTGATGCTAACCCTAACCCTAACCCTAACCCTAACCCTAATACTATCCTACGGCTGATGCTAACCCTAACCCTAACCCTAACACTATGCTAGGGCTGATGCTAACCCTAACACAAACACTATCCTAGGGCTGATGCTAACCCTAACCCTACCCCTAACACTATCCTAGGGCTGATGCTAACCCTAACCCTAACGCTAACACTATCCTAGGGCTGATGCTAACCCTAAGCCTAACACTATCTTAGGCCTGAGGATAACCCTAACCCTAACCCTAACACTATCCTAGGGCTGATGCTAACCCTAACCATAACACTATCCTAGGCCTGATGCTAACCCTAACCCTAACCCTAACACTATCCTAGGGCTGATGCTAACCCTAACCCTAACACTATCCTAGGCCTGATGCTAACCCTAACCCTAACCCTAACACTATCCTAGGGCTGATGCTAACCCTAACCCTAACACTATCCTAGGGCTGATGCTAACCCTAACCCTAACACTATCCTAGGGCTGCTGCTAACCCTAACCCTAACCCTAACACTATCTTTGGGCTGAATCTAACCCTAACCCTAACACTGTCCTGGGCCTGATGCTAACCCTAACCCTAACCCTAACACTATCCTAGGGCTGATGCTAACCCTAACCCTAACACTATCCTTGGGCTGATGCTAACCCTAACCCTAACCCTAACACTATCCAAGGGGAGATGCTAACCCTAACGCTAACCCTAACACTATCCTTGAACTGATGCTAACCCTAACCCTAACCCTAACAATATCCTTGGCCTGATGATAACCCTAACCCTAACCCTAACACTATCCTAGGGTTTATGTTAACCCTAACCCTAACACTATCCTAGGGCTGATGCTAACCCTAACCCTAACCCTAACATTATCCTAGGGCGGATGCTAACCCTAACCCTAACACTATCCTAGGGCTGATGCTAACCCTAACACTATCCTAGGGCTGATGCTAACCCTAACCCTAACCCTAACATTATCCTAGGGCGGATGCTAACCCTAACCCTAACCCTAACACTATCCTAGGGCTGATGCTAACCCTAACACTAACACTATCCTAGGCCTGATGCTAACCCTAACCCTAACCCTAACACTATCCTAGGGCTGATGCTAACCCTAACCCTAACACTATCCTAGGGCGGATGCTAACCCTAACACTAACACTATCCTAGGGCTGATGCTAACCCTAACCCTAACCCTAACACTCTCCAAGGGCTGATGCTAACCCTAACCTTAACCCTAACACTATCCTAGGGCTGATGCTAACACTAACCCTAACTCTAACACTATCTTAGGGCTGAGGCTAACCCTAACCCTAACGCTATCCTACGTCTGATGCTATCCCTAACCCTAACCCTAACACTATCCTAGGGCTGATGCTAACCCTAACCCTAACACTATCCTAGGCCTGATGCTAACCCTAACCCTAACCCTAACACTATCCTAGGGCAGATGCTAACCCTAACGCTAACCCTAACACTATCCTTGAACTGATGCTAACCCTAACCCTAACCCTAACACTATCCTAGGCCTAATGATAACCCTAAACCTAACCCTAACACTATCCTAGGGTTTATGTTAACCCTAACCCGAACACTGTCCTAGGGCGGATGCTAACCCTAACACTAACCCTAACACTATCCTAGGGCTGATGCTAACCCTAACACTAACACTATCCTAGGGCTGATGCTAACCCTAACCCTAACCCAAACACTCTCCAAGGGCTGATGCTAACCCTAACCCTAACCCTAACACTATCCTAGAGCTGATGCTAACCCTAACCCTAACACTATCCTAGGGCTGATGCTAACCCTAACCCTAACCCTAACACTATCCTACTGCTGATGCTAACCCTAACCCTAACACTATCCTAGGGCTGATGCTAACCCTAACACTAACCCTAACACTAACCTAGGGCTGATGCTAACCCTAACCCTAACACTATCCTAGGGCTGATGCTAACCCTAACCCTTACCCTAACAGTATCATAGGGCTGATGCTAACCCTAACCCTAACACTATCCTAGGGCTGATGCTAACCCTAACCCTAACCCTAACACTATCCTAGGGCTGATGCTAACCCTAACCCTAACACTATCCTAGGGCTGATGCTAACCCTAACCCTAACCCTAACATTATCCCAGGGCTGATGCTAACCCTAACCCTAACACTATCCTAGGGCTGATACTAACCCTAACCCTAACCCTAACACTATCCTAGGGCTGATGCTAACCCTAACCCTAACCCTAACACTATTCTAGAGCTGATGCTAACCCTAACCCTAACCCTAACCCTAACCCTAATACTATCCTACGGCTGATGCTAACCCTAACCCTAACCCTAACACTATGCTAGGGCTGATGCTAACCCTAACACAAACACTATCCTAGGGCTGATGCTAACCCTAACCCTACCCCTAACACTATCCTAGGGCTGATGCTAACCCTAACCCTAACGCTAACACTATCCTAGGGCTGATGCTAACCCTAAGCCTAACACTATCTTAGGCCTGAGGATAACCCTAACCCTAACCCTAACACTATCCTAGGGCTGATGCTAACCCTAACCATAACACTATCCTAGGCCTGATGCTAACCCTAACCCTAACCCTAACACTATCCTAGGGCTGATGCTAACCCTAACCCTAACACTATCCTAGGCCTGATGCTAACCCTAACCCTAACCCTAACACTATCCTAGGGCTGATGCTAACCCTAACCCTAACACTATCCTAGGGCTGATGCTAACCCTAACCCTAACCCTAACACTATCCTAGGGCTGATGCTAAACTTAACCCTAACCCTAACACTATCCTAGGGCTGATGCTAACCCTAACTCTAACCCTAACACTATCCTAGAGCTGATGCTAACCCTAACCCTAACACTATCCTAGGCCTGATGATAACCCTACCCCTAACCCTGACACTATCCTAGGGCTGATGCTAACCCTAACCCTAACACTATCCAAGGGCTGATGCTAACCCTAACCCTAACCCTAACACTATGCTAGGCCTGATGCTAACCCTATCCCTAACCCTAACACTCTCCTAGGGCTGAGGCTAACCTTAACCCTAACACTATCCTAGGGCTCATGCTAACCCTAACCCTAACCCAAACACTATCCTAGGGTTGATGGTAACCCTAACCCTAACACTATCCTAGGGCTGATGCTAACCCTAACACTAACCCTAACACTATCCTTGGGCTGATGCTAACCCTAACCCTAACACTATCCTGGGCCTGATGCTAACCCTAACCCTAACCCTAACACTATCCTAGGGCTGATGCTAACCCTAACCCTAACACTATCCTAGGGCTGATGCTAACCCTAACACTAACACTATCCTAGGCCTGATGCTAACCCTAACCCTAACCCTAACACTATCCTAGGGCTGATGCTAACCCTAACCCTAACACTATCCTAGGGCTGATGCTAACCCTAACCCTAACACTATCCTACGTCTGATGCTAACCCTAACCCTAACCCTAACACTATCCTAGGGCTGATGCTAACCCTAACCCTAACACTATCCTAGGCCTGATGCTAACCCTAACCCTAACCCTAACACTATCCTAGGGCAGATGCTAACCCTAACGCTAACCCTAACACTATCCTTTAACTGATGCTAATCCTAACCCTAACCCTAACACTATCCTAGGCCTGATGATAACCCTAACCCTAACCCTAACACTATCCTAGGGTTTATGTTAACCCTAACCCGAACACTATCCTAGGGCGGATGCTAACCCTAACACTAACCCTAACACTATCCTAGGGCTGATGCTAACCCTAACACTAACACTATCCTAGGGCTGATGCTAACCCTAACCCTAACCCTAACATTATCCTAGGGCTGATGCTAACCCTAACCCTAACTCTAACACTATCTTAGGGCTGAGGCTAACCCTAACACTAACACTATCCTACGGCTGATGCTAACCCTAACCCTAACCCTAACAGTATCCTAGGGCTGATGCTAACCCTAACCCTAACACTATCCTAGGGCTGATGCTAACCCTAACCCTAACCCTAACATTATCCTAGGGCTGATGCTAACCCTAACCCTAACTCTAACACTAACCTAGGGCTGATGCTAACCCTAACCCTAACACTATCCTAGGGTTGATGCTAACCCTAACCCTAACCCTAACAGTATCCTAGGGCTGATGTTAACCCAAACCCTAACACTATCCTAGGGCTGATGCTAACCCTAACCCTAACCCTAACACTATCCTAGGGCTGATGCTAACCCTAACCCTAACACTATCCTAGGGCTGATGCTAACCCTAACCTTAACCCTAACATTATCCCAGGGCTGATGCTAACCCTAACCCTAACACTATCCTAGGGCTGATGCTAACCCTAACCCTAACCCTAACACTATCCTAGGGCTGATGCTAACCCTAACCCTAACCCTAACACTATCCTAGAGCTGATGCTAACCCTAACCCTAACCCTAACCCTAACCCTAATACTATCCTACGGCTGATGCTAACCCTAACCCTAACCCTAACACTATCCTAGGGCTGATGCTAACCCTAACACTAACACTATCATAGGGCTGATGCTAACCCTAACCCTACCCCTAACACTATCCTAGGGCTGAGGCTAACCCTAACCCTAACACTATCCTACGGCTGATGCTAACCCTAACCCTAACCCTAACACTATCCTAAGGCTGATGGTAACCCTAACACTAACACTATCCTAAGCCTGGTGCTAACCCTAACTCTCACCCTAACACTATCCTAGGGGTGATGCTAACCCTAACCCTAATAATATCCTAGGGCTGATGCTAACACTAACCCTAAACCTATCACTATGCTAGGGCTGATGCTAACCCTAACCCTAACCCTAACACTATCCTAGGGCTGATGCTAACCCTAACCCTAACACTCTCCTAGGCCTGATGATAACCCTAACCCTAACCCTAACACTATCCTAGGGCTGATGCTAATTCTAACCCTAACACTATCCTAGGCCTGATGCTAACCCTAACAGTAACCCTAACACTATCCTAGGGCTGATGCTAACCCTAACAGTAACACTATCCTAGCTCTGATGCTAACCCTAACCCTAACCCTAACACTATCCTAGGCCTGATGCTAACCCTAACCCTAACACTATCATAGGCCTGATGATAACCCTAACCCTAACCCTAACACTATCCTTGGCCTGATGCTAACCCTAACCCTAACACTATCCTAGGCCTGATGCTAACCCTAACCCTAACCCTAACACTATCCTAGGGCTGATGCTAACCGTAAACCTAACACTATCCTAGGGCTGATGCTAACCCTAACACTAACCCTAACACTATCCTTGAACCGATGCTAACCCTAACCCTTACCCTAACACTATCCTAGACCTGATGATAACCCTAACCCTAACCCTACCACTATCCTAGGGTTTATGTTAACCCTAACCCTAACACTATCCTAGGGCTGATGCTAACCCTAACCCTAAACCTAACACTATCCTAGGGCGGATGCTAACCCTAACCCTAACCCTAACACTATCCTAGGGCTGATGCTAACCCTAACACTAACACTATCATAGGGCTGATGCTAACCCTAACCCTACCCCTAACACTATCCTAGGGCTGAGGCTAACCCTAACCCTAACACTATCCTACGGCTGATGCTAACCCTAACCCTAACCCTAACACTATCCTAAGGCTGATGGTAACCTTAACACTAACACTATCCTAAGCCTGGTGCTAACCCTAACTCTAACCCTAACACTATCCTAGGGGTGATGCTAACCCTAACCCTAATAATATCCTAGGGCTGATGCTAACACTAACCCTAAACCTATCACTATGCTAGGGCTGATGCTAACCCTAACCCTAACCCTAACACTATCCTAGGGCTGATGCTAACCCTAACCCTAACACTCTCCTAGGCCTGATGATAACCCTAACCCTAACCCTAACACTATCCTAGGGCTGATGCTAACCCTAACCCTAACACTATCCTAGGCCTGATGCTAACCCTAACCCTAACCCTAACACTATCCTAGGGCTGATGCTAACCCTAACAGTAACACTATCCTAGGGCTGATGCTAACCCTAACCCTAACCCTAACACTATCCTAGGCCTGATGCTAACCCTAACCCTAACACTATCATAGGCCTGATGATAACCCTAACCCTAACCCTAACACTATCCTTGGCCTGATGCTAACCCTAACCCTAACACTATCCTAGGCCTGATGCTAACCCTAACCCTAACCCTAACACTATCCTAGGGCTGATGCTAACCGTAACCCTAACACTATCCTAGGGCTGATGCTAACCCTAACACTAACCCTAACACTATCCTTGAACCGATGCTAACCCTAACCCTAACCCTAACACTATCCTAGGCCTGATGATAACCCTAACCCTAACCCTACCACTATCCTAGGGTTTATGTTAAACCTAACACTAACACTATCCTAGGGCTGATGCTAATCCTAACCCTAAACCTAACACTATCCTAGGGCGGATGCTAACCCTAACCCTAACCCTAACACTATCCTAGGGCTGATGCTAACCCTAACACTAACACTATCCTAGGGCTGATGCTAACCCTAACCCTAACCAAAACACTCTCCAAGGGCTGATGCTAACCCTAACCCTAACCCTAACACTATCCTAGGGCTGATGCTAACCCTAACCCTAACCCTAACACTATCCTACTGCTGATGCTAACCCTAACCCTAACACTATCCTAGGGCTGATGCTAACCCTAACACTAACCCTAACACTAACCTAGGGCTGATGCTAACCCTAACCCTAACACTATCCTAGGGCTGATGCTAACCCTAACCCTAACCCTAACAGTATCCTAGGGCTGATGCTAACCCTAACCCTAACACTATCCTAGGCCTGATGCTAACCCTAACCCTAACCCTAACACTATCCTAGGGCTGATGCTAAACCTAACCCTAACACTATCCTAGGGCTCATGCTAACCCTAACCCTAACCCTAACATTATCCCAGGGCTGATGCTAACCCTAAACCTAACACTATCCTAGGGCTGATACTAACCCTAACCCTAACCCTAACACTATCCTAGGGCTGATGCTAACCCTAACCCTAACCCTAACACTATCCTAGAGCTGATGCTAACCCTAACCCTAACCCTAACCCTAACCCTAATACTATCCTACGGCTGATGCTAACCCTAACCCTAACGCTAACACTATCCTAGGGCTGATGCTAACCCTAACACTAGCACTATCCGAGGGCTGATGCTAACCCTAACCCTACCCCTAACACTATCCTAGGGCTGATGCTAACCCTAACCCTAACGCTAACACTATCCTAGGGCTGATGCTAACCCTAACCCTAACACTATCCTAGGCCTGATGATAACCCTAACCCTAACCCTAACACTATCCTAGGGCTGATGCTAACCCTAACCATAACACTATCCTAGGCCTGATGCTAACCCTAACCCTAACCCTAACACTATCCTAGGGCTGATGCTAACCCTAACCCTAACACTATCCTAGGGCTGATGCTAACCCTAACCCTAACCCTAACACTATCCTAGGGCTGATGCTAACCCTAACCCTAACACTATCATAGGCCTGATGATAACCCTAACCCTAACCCTAACACTATCCTAGGGCTGATGCTAACCCTAACCCTAACACTATCCTAGGCCTGATGCTAACCCTAACCCTAACCCTAACACTATCCTAGGGCTGATGCTAACCCTAACCCTAACACTATCCTAGGGCTGATGCGCACCCTAACCCTAACCCTAACACTATCCTAGGGCTGATGCTAACCCTAACCCTAACTCTAACACTATCTAAGGGCTGAGGCTAACCCTAATCCTAACACTATCCTACGGCTGATGCTAACCCTAACCTTAACCCTAACACTATCCTAGGGCTGATGCTAACCCTAACCCTAACACTATCCTAGGCCTAATGCTAACCCTAACCCTAACCCTAACACTATCCTAGGGCTGATGCTAACCCTAACCCTAACACTATCCTAGGGCTGATGCTAACCCTAACCCTAACCCTAACACTATCCTAGGGCTGATGCTAACCCTAACCCTAACACTATCCTAGGGCTGATGCTAACCCTAACCCTAACCCTAACACTATCCTAGGGCTGATGCTAAACTTAACCCTAACCCTAACACTATCCTAGGGCTGATTCTAACCGTAATCCTAACACTATCCTAGGCCTGATGCTAACCCTAACCCTTACCCTAACACTATCCTAGGGCTGATGCTAACCCTAACTCTAACCCTAACACTATCCTAGGGCAGATGCTAACCCTAAACCTAACACTATCCTAGGGCTGATGCTAACCCTAACCCTAACCCTAACACTATCCTAGGGCTGATGCTAACAATAACGCTAACCCTAACACTATCCTAGGGCTGATGCTAACCCTAACCCTAACCTTAACATTATCCCAGGGCTGATGCTAACCCTAACCCTAACACTATCCTAGGGCTGATACTAACCCTAACCCTAACCCTAACACTATCCTAGGGCTGATGCTAACCCTAACCCTAACCCTAACACTATCCTAGAGCTGATGCTAACCCTAACCCTAACCCTAACCCTAACCCTAATACTATCCTACGGCTGATGCTAACCCTAACCCTAACCCTAACACTATGCTAGGGCTGATGCTAACCCTAACACTAACACTATCCTAGGGCTGATGCTAACCCTAACCCTACCCCTAACACTATCCTAGGGCTGATACTAACCCTAACCCTAACGCTAACACTATCCTAGGGCTGATGCTAACCCTAACCCTAACACTATCTTAGGCCTGAGGATAACCCTAACCCTAACCCTAACACTATCCTAGGGCTGATGCTAACCCTAACCATAACACTATCCTAGGCCTGATGCTAACCCTAACCCTAACCCTAACACTATCCTAGGGCTGATGCTAACCCTAACCCTAACACTATCCTAGGCCTGATGCTAACCCTAACCCTAACCCTAACACTATCCTAGGGCTGATGCTAACCCTAACCCTAACACTATCCTAGGGCTGATGCTAACCCTAACCCTAACCCTAACACTATCCTAGGGCTGATGCTAAACTTAACCCTAACCCTAACACTATCCTAGGGCTGATGCTAACCCTAACTCTAACCCTAACACTATCCTAGAGCTGATGCTAACCCTAACCCTAACACTATCCTAGGCCTGATGATAACCCTACCCCTAACCCTGACACTATCCTAGGGCTGATGCTAACCCTAACCCTAACACTATCCTAGGGCTGATGCTAACCCTAACCCTAACCCTAACACTATGCTAGGCCTGATGCTAACCCTATCCCTAACCTTAACACTCTCCTAGGGCTGAGGCTAACCTTAACCCTAACACTATCCTAGGGCTCATGCTAACCCTAACCCTAATCCAAACACTATCCTAGGGTTGATGGTAACCCTAACCCTAACACTATCCTAGGGCTGATGCTAACCCTAACACTAACCCTAACACTATCCTTGGGCTGATGCTAACCCTAACCCTAACACTATCCTGGGCCTGATGCTAACCCTAACCCTAACCCTAACACTATCCTAGGGCTGATGCTAACCCTAACCCTAACACTATCCTAGGGCTGATGCTAACCCTAACACTAACACTATCCTAGGCCTGATGCTAACCCTAACCCTAACACTATCCTAGGGCTGATGCTAACCCTAACCCTAACACTATCCTAGGGCTGATGCTAACCCTAACCCTAACACTATCCTACGTCTGATGCTAACCCTAACCCTAACCCTAACACTATCCTAGGGCTGATGCTAACCCTAACCCTAACACTATCCTAGGCCTGATGCTAACCCTAACCCTAACCCTAACACTATCCTAGGGCAGATGCTAACCTTAGCGCTAACCGTAACACTATCCTTTAACTGATGCTAATCCTAACCCTAACCCTAACACTATCCTAGGCCTGATGATAACCCTAACCCTAACCCTAACACTATCCTAGGGTTTATGTTAACCCTAACCCGAACACTATCCTAGGGCGGATGGTAACCCTAACACTAACCCTAACACTATCCTAGGGCTGATGCTAACCCTAACACTAACACTATCCTAGGGCTGATGCTAACCCTAACCCTAACCCTAACATTATCCTAGGGCTGATGCTAACCCTAACCCTAACTCTAACACTATCTTAGGGCTGAGGCTAACCCTAACACTAACACTATCCTACGGCTGATGCTAACCCTAACCCTAACCCTAACAGTATCCTAGGGCTGATGCTAACCCTAACCCTAACACTATCCTAGGGCTGATGCTAACCCTAACCCTAACCCTAACATTATCCTAGGGCTGATGCTAACCCTAACCCTAACTCTAACACTAACCTAGGGCTGATGCTAACCCTAACCCTAACACTATCCTAGGGCTGATGCTAACCCTAACCCTAACCCTAACAGTATCCTAGGGCTGATGTTAACCCAAACCCTAACACTATCCTAGGGCTGATGCTAACCCTAACCCTAACCCTAACACTATCTTAGGGCTGATGCTAACCCTAACCCTAACACTATCCTAGGGCTGATGCTAACCCTAACCTTAACCCTAACATTATCCCAGGGCTGATGATAACCCTAACCCTAACACTATCCTAGGGCTGATGCTAACCCTAACCCTAACCCTAACACTATCCTAGGGCTGATGCTAACCCTAACCCTAACCCTAACACTATCCTAGAGCTGATGCTAACCCTAACCCTAACCCTAACCCTAACCCTAATACTATCCTACGGCTGATGCTAACCCTAACCCTAACCCTAACACTATCCTAGGGCTGATGCTAACCCTAACACTAACACTATCATAGGGCTGATGCTAACCCTAACCCTACCCCTAACACTATCCTAGGGCTGAGGCTAACCCTAACCCTAACACTATCCTACGGCTGATGCTAACCCTAACCCTAACCCTAACACTATCCTAAGGCTGATGGTAACCCTAACACTAACACTATCCTAAGCCTGGTGCTAACCCTAACTCTCACCCTAACACTATCCTAGGGGTGATGCTAACCCTAACCCTAATAATATCCTAGGGCTGATGCTAACACTAACCCTAAACCTATCACTATGCTAGGGCTGATGCTAACCCTAACCCTAACCCTAACACTATCCTAGGGCTGATGCTAACCCTAACCCTAACACTCTCCTAGGCCTGATGATAACCCTAACCCTAACCCTAACACTATCCTAGGGCTGATGCTAATTCTAACCCTAACACTATCCTAGGCCTAATGCTAACCCTAACCCTAACCATAACACTATCCTAGGGCTGATGCTAACCCTAACAGTAACACTATCCTAGCTCTGATGCTAACCCTAACCCTAACCCTAACACTATCCTAGGCCTGATGCTAACCCTAACCCTAACACTATCATAGGCCTGATGATAACCCTAACCCTAACCCTAACACTATCCTTGGCCTGATGCTAACCCTAACCCTAACAATATCCTAGGCCTGATGCTAACCCTAACCCTAACCCTAACACTATCCTAGGGCTGATGCTAACCGTAACCCTAACACTATCCTAGGGCTGATGCTAACCCTAACACTAACCCTAACACTATCCTTGAACCGATGCTAACCCTAACCCTTACCCTAACACTATCCTAGACCTGATGATAACCCTAACCCTAACCCTACCACTATCCTAGGGTTTATGTTAACCCTAACCCTAACACTATCCTAGGGCTGATGCTAACCCTAACCCTAAACCTAACACTATCCTAGGGCGGATGCTAACCCTAACCCTAACCCTAACACTATCCTAGGGCTGATGCTAACCCTAACCCTAACACTATCCTAGGGCTGATGCTAACCCTAACCCTAACCAAAACACTCTCCAAGGGCTGATGCTAACCCTAACCCTAACCCTAACACTATCCTAGGGCTGATGCTAACCCTAACCCTAACCCTAACACTATCCTACTGCTGATGCTAACCCTAACCCTAACACTATCCTAGGGCTGATGCTAACCCTAACACTAACCCTAACACTAACCTAGGGCTGATGCTAACCCTAACCCTAACACTATCCTAGGGCTGATGCTAACCCTAACCCTAACCCTAACAGTATCCTAGGGCTGATGCTAACCCTAACCCTAACACTATCCTAGGCCTGATGCTAACCCTAACCCTAACCCTAACACTATCCTAGGGCTGATGCTAAACCTAACCCTAACACTATCCTAGGGCTCATGCTAACCCTAACCCTCACCCTAACATTATCCCAGGGCTGATGCTAACCCTAAACCTAACACTATCCTAGGGCTGATACTAACCCTAACCCTAACCCTAACACTATCCTAGGGCTGATGCTAACCCTAACCCTAACCCTAACACTATCCTAGAGCTGATGCTAACCCTAACCCTAACCCTAACCCTAACCCTAATACTATCCTACGGCTGATGCTAACCCTAACCCTAACGCTAACACTATCCTAGGGCTGATGCTAACCCTAACACTAGCACTATCCGAGGGCTGATGCTAACCCTAACCCTACCCCTAACACTATCCTAGGGCTGATGCTAACCCTAACCCTAACGCTAACACTATCCTAGGGCTGATGCTAACCCTAACCCTAACACTATCCTAGGCCTGATGATAACCCTAACCCTAACCCTAACACTATCCTAGGGCTGATGCTAACCCTAACCATAACACTATCCTAGGCCTGATGCTAACCCTAACCCTAACCCTAACACTATCCTAGGGCTGATGCTAACCCTAACCCTAACACTATCCTAGGGCTGATGCTAACCCTAACCCTAACCCTAACACTATCCTAGGGCTGATGCTAACCCTAACCCTAACACTATCATAGGCCTGATGATAACCCTAACCCTAACCCTAACACTATCCTAGGGCGGATGCTAACCCTAACCCTAACACTATCCTAGGCCTGATGCTAACCCTAACCCTAACCCTAACACTATCCTAGGGCTGATGCTAACCCTAACCCTAACACTATCCTAGGGCTGATGCTAACCCTAACCCTAACCCTAACACTATCCTAGGGCTGATGCTAACCCTAACCCTAACACTATCCTAGGCCTGATGATAACCCTACCCCTAACCCTAACACTATCCTAGGGCTGATGCTAACCCTAACCCTAACACTATCCTAGGGCTGATGCTAACCCTAACCCTAACCCTAACACGATCCTAGGGCTGATGCTAACCCTAACGCTAACCCTAAAACTATCCTTGAACTGATGCTAACCCTAACCCTAACCCTAACACTATCCTAAGCCTCATGATAACCCTAACCCTAACCCTAACACTGTCCTAGGGTTTATGTTTTCCCTAACCCTAACACTATCCTAGGGCTGATGCTAACCCTAACCCTACCACTATCCTTGGCCTGATGCTAACCCTAACCCTAACACTAACACTATCCTAGGGCTGATGCTAACAGTAATCCTAACACTATCCTAGGGCTGATGCTAACCCTAACCCTAACCCTAACACTATCCTAGGGCTGATGCTAATCCTAACGCTAACCCTAACACTATCCTTCAACTAATGCTAACCCTAACCCTAACCCTAACACTATCCTAGGCCTGATGATAACACTAACCCTAACCCTAACAATATCCTAGGGTTTATGTTAACCCTAACCCTAACACTATCCTAGGGCTGATGCGCACCCTAACCCTATCCCTAACACTATCCTAGGGCTGATGCTAACCCTAACCCTAACTCTAACACTATCTAAGGGCTGAGGCTAACCCTAATCCTAACACTATCCTACGGCTGATGCTAACCCTAACCTTAACCCTAACACTATCCTAGGGCTGATGCTAACCCTAACCCTAACACTATCCTAGGCCTAATGCTAACCCTAACCCTAACCCTAACACTATCCTAGGGCTGATGCTAACCCTAACCCTAACACTATCCTAGGGCTGATGCTAACCCTAACCCTAACCCTAACACTATCCTAGGGCTGATGCTAACCCTAACCCTAACACTATCCTAGGGCTGATGCTAACCCTAACCCTAACCCTAACACTATCCTAGGGCTGATGCTAAACTTAACCCTAACCCTAACACTATCCTAGGGCTGATTCTAACCGTAATCCTAACACTATCCTAGGCCTGATGCTAACCCTAACCCTTACCCTAACACTATCCTAGGGCTGATGCTAACCCTAACTCTAACCCTAACACTATCCTAGGGCAGATGCTAACCCTAACCCTAACACTATCCTAGGGCTGATGCTAACCCTAACCCTAACCCTAACACTATCCTAGGGCTGATGCTAACCCTAACGCTAACCCTAACACTATCCTAGGGCTGATGCTAACCCTAACCCTAACCCTAACATTATCCCAGGGCTGATGCTAACCCTAACCCTAACACTATCCTAGGGCTGATACTAACCCTAACCCTAACCCTAACACTATCCTAGGGCTGATGCTAACCCTAACCCTAACCCTAACACTATCCTAGAGCTGATGCTAACCCTAACCCTAACCCTAACCCTAATACTATCCTACGGCTGATGCTAACCCTAACCCTAACCCTAACACTATGCTAGGGCTGATGCTAACCCTAACACTAACACTATCCTAGGGCTGATGCTAACCCTAACCCTACCCCTAACACTATCCTAGGGCTGATGCTAACCCTAACCCTAACGCTAACACTATCCTAGGGCTGATGCTAACCCTAACCCTAACACTATCTTAGGCCTGAGGATAACCCTAACCCTAACCCTAACACTATCCTAGGGCTGATGCTAACCCTAACCATAACACTATCCTAGGCCTGATGCTAACCCTAACCCTAACCCTAACACTATCCTAGGGCTGATGCTAACCCTAACCCTAACACTATCCTAGGGCTGATGCTAATCCTAACGCTAACCCTAACACTATCCTTCAACTAATGCTAACCCTAACCCTAACCCTAACACTATCCTAGGCCTGATGATAACACTAACCCTAACCCTAACACTATCCTAGGGTTTATGTTAACCCTAACCCTAACACTATCCTAGGGCTGATGCGCACCCTAACCCTATCCCTAACACTATCCTAGGGCTGATGCTAACCCTAACCCTAACTCTAACACTATCTAAGGGCTGAGGCTAACCCTAATCCTAACACTATCCTACGGCTGATGCTAACCCTAACCTTAACCCTAACACTATCCTAGGGCTGATGCTAACCCTAACCCTAACACTATCCTAGGCCTAATGCTAACCCTAACCCTAACCCTAACACTATCCTAGGGCTGATGCTAACCCTAACCCTAACACTATCCTAGGGCTGATGCTAACCCTAACCCTAACCCTAACACTATCCTAGGGCTGATGCTAACCCTAACCCTAACACTATCCTAGGGCTGATGCTAACCCTAACCCTAACCCTAACACTATCCTAGGGCTGATGCTAAACTTAACCCTAACCCTAACACTATCCTAGGGCTGATTCTAACCGTAATCCTAACACTATCCTAGGCCTGATGCTAACCCTAACCCTTACCCTAACACTATCCTAGGGCTGATGCTAACCCTAACTCTAACCCTAACACTATCCTAGGGCAGATGCTAACCCTAACCCTAACACTATCCTAGGGCTGATGCTAACCCTAACCCTAACCCTAACACTATCCTAGGGCTGATGCTAACCCTAACGCTAACCCTAACACTATCCTAGGGCTGATGCTAACCCTAACCCTAACCCTAACATTATCCCAGGGCTGATGCTAACCCTAACCCTAACACTATCCTAGGGCTGATACTAACCCTAACCCTAACCCTAACACTATCCTAGGGCTGATGCTAACCCTAACCCTAACCCTAACACTATCCTAGAGCTGATGCTAACCCTAACCCTAACCCTAACCCTAACCCTAATACTATCCTACGGCTGATGCTAACCCTAACCCTAACCCTAACACTATGCTAGGGCTGATGCTAACCCTAACACTAACACTATCCTAGGGCTGATGCTAACCCTAACCCTACCCCTAACACTATCCTAGGGCTGATGCTAACCCTAACCCTAACGCTAACACTATCCTAGGGCTGATGCTAACCCTAACCCTAACACTATCTTAGGCCTGAGGATAACCCTAACCCTAACCCTAACACTATCCTAGGGCTGATGCTAACCCTAACCATAACACTATCCTAGGCCTGATGCTAACCCTAACCCTAACCCTTACACTATCCTAGGGCTGATGCTAACCCTAACCCTAACACTATCCTAGGGCTGATGCTAACCCTAACCCTAACACTATCCTAGGGCTGATGCTAACCCTAACCCTAACCCTAACACTATCCTAGGGCTGATGCTAAACTTAACCCTAACCCTAACACTATCCTAGGGCTGATGCTAACCCTAACTCTAACCCTAACACTATCCTAGAGCTGATGCTAACCCTAACCCTAACACTATCCTAGGCCTGATGATAACCCTACCCCTAACCCTGACACTATCCTAGGGCTGATGCTAACCCTAACCCTAACACTATCCTAGGGCTGATGCTAACCCTAACCCTAACCCTAACACTATGCTAGGCCTGATGCTAACCCTATCCCTAACCCTAACACTCTCCTACGGCTGAGGCTAACCTTAACCCTAACACTATCCTAGGGCTCATGCTAACCCTAACCCTAACCCAAACACTATCCTAGGGTTGATGGTAACCCTAACCCTAACACTATCCTAGGGCTGATGCTAACCCTAACACTAACCCTAACACTATCCTTGGGCTGATGCTAACCCTAACCCTAACACTATCCTGGGCCTGATGCTAACCCTAACCCTAACCCTAACACTATCCTAGGGCTGATGCTAACCCTAACCCTAACACTATCCTAGGGCTGATGCTAACCCTAACACTAACACTATCCTAGGCCTGATGCTAACCCTAACCCTAACCCTAACACTATCCTAGGGCTGATGCTAACCCTAACCCTAACACTATCCTAGGGCTGATGCTAACCCTAACCCTAACACTATCCTACGTCTGATGCTAACCCTAACCCTAACCCTAACACTATCCTAGGGCTGATGCTAACCCTAACCCTAACACTATCCTAGGCCTGATGCTAACCCTAACCCTAACCCTAACACTATCCTAGGGCAGATGCTAACCCTAACGCTAACCGTAACACTATCCTTTAACTGATGCTAATCCTAACCCTAACCCTAACACTATCCTAGGCCTGATGATAACCCTAACCCTAACCCTAACACTATCCTAGGGTTTATGTTAACCCTAACCCGAACACTATCCTAGGGCGGATGCTAACCCTAACACTAACCCTAACACTATCCTAGGGCTGATGCTAACCCTAACACTAACACTATCCTAGGGCTGATGCTAACCCTAACCCTAACCCTAACATTATCCTAGGGCTGATGCTAACCCTAACCCTAACTCTAACACTATCTTAGGGCTGAGGCTAACCCTAACACTAACACTATCCTACGGCTGATGCTAACCCTAACCCTAACCCTAACAGTATCCTAGGGCTGATGCTAACCCTAACCCTAACACTATCCTAGGGCTGATGCTAACCCTAACCCTAACCCTAACATTATCCTAGGGCTGATGCTAACCCTAACCCTAACTCTAACACTAACCTAGGGCTGATGCTAACCCTAACCCTAACACTATCCTAGGGCTGATGCTAACCCTAACCCTAACCCTAACAGTATCCTAGGGCTGATGTTAACCCAAACCCTAACACTATCCTAGGGCTGATGCTAACCCTAACCCTAACCCTAACACTATCCTAGGGCTGATGCTAACCCTAACCCTAACACTATCCTAGGGCTGATGCTAACCCTAACCTTAACCCTAACATTATCCCAGGGCTGATGCTAACCCTAACCCTAACACTATCCTAGGGCTGATGCTAACCCTAACCCTAACCCTAACACTATCCTAGGGCTGATGCTAACCCTAACCCTAACCCTAACACTATCCTAGAGCTGATGCTAACCCTAACCCTAACCCTAACCCTAACCCTAATACTATCCTACGGCTGATGCTAACCCTAACCCTAACCCTAACACTATCCTAGGGCTGATGCTAACCCTAACACTAACACTATCATAGGGCTGATGCTAACCCTAACCCTACCCCTAACACTATCCTAGGGCTGAGGCTAACCCTAACCCTAACACTATCCTACGGCTGATGCTAACCCTAACCCTAACCCTAACACTATCCTAAGGCTGATGGTAACCCTAACACTAACACTATCCTAAGCCTGGTGCTAACCCTAACTCTCACCCTAACACTATCCTAGGGGTGATGCTAACCCTAACCCTAATAATATCCTAGGGCTGATGCTAACACTAACCCTAAACCTATCACTATGCTAGGGCTGATGCTAACCCTAACCCTAACCCTAACACTATCCTAGGGCTGATGCTAACCCTAACCCTAACACTCTCCTAGGCCTGATGATAACCCTAACCCTAACCCTAACACTATCCTAGGGCTGATGCTAATTCTAACCCTAACACTATCCTAGGCCTGATGCTAACCCTAACCCTAACCCTAACACTATCCTAGGGCTGATGCTAACCCTAACAGTAACACTATCCTAGCTCTGATGCTAACCCTAACCCTAACCCTAACACTATCCTAGGCCTGATGCTAACCCTAACCCTAACACTATCTTAGGCCTGATGATAACCCTAACCCTAACCCTAACACTATCCTTGGCCTGATGCTAACCCTAACCCTAACACTATCCTAGGCCTGATGCTAACCCTAACCCTAACCCTAACACTATCCTAGGGCTGATGCTAACCGTAACCCTAACACTATCCTAGGGCTGATGCTAACCCTAACACTAACCCTAACACTATCCTTGAACCGATGCTAACCCTAACCCTTACCCTAACACTATCCTAGACCTGATGATAACCCTAACCCTAACCCTACCACTATCCTAGGGTTTATGTTAACCCTAACCCTAACACTATCCTAGGGCTGATGCTAACCCTAACCCTAACACTATCCTACGGCTGATGCTAACCCTAACCCTAACCCTAACACTATCCTAAGGCTGATGGTAACCCTAACACTAACACTATCCTAGGGCTGATGCTAACCCTAACCCTAACCCTAACACTATCCTAGGGCTGATGCTAACCCTAACACTAACACTATCATAGGGCTGATGCTAACCCTAACCCTACCCCTAACACTATCCTAGGGCTGAGGCTAACCCTAACCCTAACACTATCCTACGGCTGATGCTAACCCTAACCCTAACCCTAACACTATCCTAAGGCTGATGGTAACCCTAACACTAACACTATCCTAAGCCTGGTGCTAACCCTAACTCTAACCCTAACACTATCCTAGGGGTGATGCTAACCCTAACACTAATAATATCCTAGGGCTGATGCTAACACTAACCCTAAACCTATCACTATGCTAGGGCTGATGCTAACCCTAACCCTAACCCTAACACTATCCTAGGGCTGATGCTAACCCTAACCCTAACACTTTCCTAGGCCTGATGATAACCCTAACCCTAACCCTAACACTATCCTAGGGCTGATGCTAACCCTAACCCTAACACTATCCTAGGCCTGATGCTAACCCTAACCCTAACCCTAACACTATCCTAGGGCTGATGCTAACCCTAACAGTAACACTATCCTAGGGCTGATGCTAACCCTAACCCTAACCCTAACACTATCCTAGGCCTGATGCTAACCCTAACCCTAACACTATCATAGGCCTGATGATAACCCTAACCCTAACCCTAACACTATCCTTGGCCTGATGCTAACCCTAACCCTAACACTATCCTAGGCCTGATGCTAACCCTAACCCTAACCCTAACACTATCCTAGGGCTGATGCTAACCGTAACCCTAACACTATCCTAGGGCTGATGCTAACCCTAACACTAACCCTAACACTATCCTTGAACCGATGCTAACCCTAACCCTAACCCTAACACTATCCTAGGCCTGATGATAACCCTAACCCTACCCCTACCACTATCCTAGGGTTTATGTTAACCCTAACCCTAACACTATCCTAGGGCTGATGCTAATCCTAACCCTAAACCTAACACTATCCTAGGGCGGATGCTAACCCTAACCCTAACCCTAACACTATCCTAGGGCTGATGCTAACCCTAACACTAACACTATCCTAGGGCTGATGCTAACCCTAACCCTAACCAAAACACTCTCCAAGGGCTGATGCTAACCCTAACCCTAACCCTAACACTATCCTAGGGCTGATGCTAACCCTAACCCTAACCCTAACACTATCCTACTGCTGATGCTAACCCTAACCCTAACACTATCCTAGGGCTGATGCTAACCCTAACACTAACCCTAACACTAACCTAGGGCTGATGCTAACCCTAACCCTAACACTATCCTAGGGCTGATGCTAACCCTAACCCTAACCCTAACAGTATCCTAGGGCTGATGCTAACCCTAACCCTAACACTATCCTAGGCCTGATGCTAACCCTAACCCTAACCCTAACACTATCCTAGGGCTGATGCTAAACCTAACCCTAACACTATCCTAGGGCTCATGCTAACCCTAACCCTAACCCTAACATTATCCCAGGGCTGATGCTAACCCTAAACCTAACACTATCCTAGGGCTGATACTAAGCCTAACCCTAACCCTAACACTATCCTAGGGCTGATGCTAACCCTAACCCTAACCCTAACACTATCCTAGAGCTGATGCTAACCCTAACCCTAACCCTAACCCTAACCCTAATACTATCCTACGGCTGATGCTAACCCTAACCCTAACGCTAACACTATCCTAGGGCTGATGCTAACCCTAACACTAGCACTATCCGAGGGCTGATGCTAACCCTAACCCTACCCCTAACACTATCCTAGGGCTGATGCTAACCCTAACCCTAACGCTAACACTATCCTAGGGCTGATGCTAACCCTAACCCTAACACTATCCTAGGCCTGATGATAACCCTAACCCTAACCCTAACACTATCCTAGGGCTGATGCTAACCCTAACCATAACACTATCCTAGGCCTGATGCTAACCCTAACCCTAACCCTAACACTATCCTAGGGCTGATGCTAACCCTAACCCTATCACTATCCTAGGGCTGATGCTAACCCTAACCCTAACCCTAACACTATCCTAGGGCTGATGCTAACCCTAACCCTAACACTATCATAGGCCTGATGATAACCCTAACCCTAACCCTAACACTATCCTAGGGCTGATGCTAACCCTAACCCTAACACTATCCTAGGCCTGATGCTAACCCTAACCCTAACCCTAACACTATCCTAGGGCTGATGCTAACCCTAACCCTAACACTATCCTAGGGCTGATGCTAACCCTAACCCTAACCCTAACACTATCCTAGGGCTGATGCTAACCCTAACCCTAACACTATCCTAGGCCTGATGATAACCCTACCCCTAACCCTAACACTATCCTAGGGCTGATGCTAACCCTAACCCTAACACTATCCTAGGGCTGATGCTAACCCTAACCCTAACCCTAACACTATCCTAGGGCTGATGCTAACCCTAACGCTAACCCTAACACTATCCTAGGGCTGATGCTAACCCTAACCCTAACCCTAACATTATCCCAGGGCTGATGCTAACCCTAACCCTAACACTATCCTAGGGCTGATACTAACCCTAACCCTAACCCTAACACTATCCTAGGGCTGATGCTAACCCTAACCCTAACCCTAACACTATCCTAGAGCTGATGCTAACCCTAACCCTAACCCTAACCCTAACCCTAATACTATCCTACGGCTGATGCTAACCCTAACCCTAACCCTAACACTATGCTAGGGCTGATGCTAACCCTAACACTAACACTATCCTAGGGCTGATGCTAACCCTAACCCTACCCCTAACACTATCCTAGGGCTGATGCTAACCCTAACCCTAACGCTAACACTATCCTAGGGCTGATGCTAACCCTAACCCTAACACTATCTTAGGCCTGAGGATAACCCTAACCCTAACCCTAACACTATCCTAGGGCTGATGCTAACCCTAACCATAACACTATCCTAGGCCTGATGCTAACCCTAACCCTAACCCTAACACTATCCTAGGGCTGATGCTAACCCTAACCCTAACACTATCCTAGGCCTGATGCTAACCCTAACCCTAACCCTAACACTATCCTAGGGCTGATGCTAACCCTAACCCTAACACTATCCTAGGGCTGATGCTAACCCTAACCCTAACACTATCCTAGGCCTGATGCTAACCCTAACCCTAACCCTAACACTATCCTAGGTCAGATGCTAACCCTAACGCTAACCCTAACACTATCCTTTAACTGATGCTAATCCTAACCCTAACCCTAACACTATCCTAGGCCTGATGATAACCCTAACCCTAACCCTAACACTATCCTAGGATTTATGTTAACCCTAACCCTAACACTATCCTAGGGCTGATGCTAACCCTAACACTAACCCTAACACTAACCTAGGGCTGATGCTAACCCTAACCCTAACACTATCCTAGGGCTGATGCTAACCCTAACCCTAACCCTAACAGTATCCTAGGGCTGATGCTAACCCTAACCCTAACACTATCCTAGGCCTGAAGCTAACCCTAACCCTAACCCTAACACTATCCTAGGGCTGATGCTAAACCTAACCCTAACACTATCCTAGGGCTCATGCTAACCCTAACCCTAACCCTAACATTATCCCAGGGCTGATGCTAACCCTAAACCTAACACTATCCTAGGGCTGATACTAACCCTAACCCTAACCCTAACACTATCCTAGGGCTGATGCTAACCCTAACCCTAACCCTAACACTATCCTAGAGCTGATGCTAACCCTAACCCTAACCCTAACCCTAACCCTAATACTATCCTACGGCTGATGCTAACCCTAACCCTAACGCTAACACTATCCTAGGGCTGATGCTAACCCTAACACTAGCACTATCCGAGGGCTGATGCTAACCCTAACCCTACCCCTAACACTATCCTAGGGCTGATGCTAACCCTAACCCTAACGCTAACACTATCCTAGGGCTGATGCTAACCCTAACCCTAACACTATCCTAGGCCTGATGATAACCCTAACCCTAACCCTAACACTATCCTAGGGCTGATGCTAACCCTAACCATAACACTATCCTAGGCCTGATGCTAACCCTAACCCTAACCCTAACACTATCCTAGGGCTGATGCTAACCCTAACCCTATCACTATCCTAGGGCTGATGCTAACCCTAACCCTAACCCTAACACTATCCTAGGGCTGATGCTAACCCTAACCCTAACACTATCATAGGCCTGATGATAACCCTAACCCTAACCCTAACACTATCCTAGGGCTGATGCTAACCCTAACCCTAACACTATCCTAGGCCTGATGCTAACCCTAACCCTAACCCTAACACTATCCTAGGGCTGATGCTAACCCTAACCCTAACACTATCCTAGGGCTGATGCTAACCCTAACCCTAACCCTAACACTATCCTAGGGCTGATGCTAACCCTAACCCTAACACTATCCTAGGCCTGATGATAACCCTACCTCTAACCCTAACACTATCCTAGGGCTGATGCTAACCCTAACCCTAACACTATCCTAGGGCTGATGCTAACCCTAACCCTAACCCTAACACTATCCTAGGGCTGATGCTAACCCTAACGCTAACCCTAACACTATCCTAGGGCTGATGCTAACCCTAACCCTAACCCTAACATTATCCCAGGGCTGATGCTAACCCTAACCCTAACACTATCCTAGGGCTGATACTAACCCTAACCCTAACCCTAACACTATCCTAGGGCTGATGCTAACCCTAATCCTAACCCTAACACTATCCTAGAGCTGATGCTAACCCTAACCCTAACCCTAACCCTAACCCTAATACTATCCTACGGCTGATGCTAACCCTAACCCTAACGCTAACACTATCCTAGGGCTGATGCTAACCCTAACCCTAACACTATCTTAGGCCTGAGGATAACCCTAACCCTAACCCTAACACTATCCTAGGGCTGATGCTAACCCTAACCATAACACTATCCTAGGCCTGATGCTAACCCTAACCCTAACCCTAACACTATCCTAGGGCTGATGCTAACCCTAACCCTAACACTATCCTAGGCCTGATGCTAACCCTAACCCTAACCCTAACACTATCCTAGGGCTGATGCTAACCCTAACCCTAACACTATCCTAGGGCTGATGCTAACCCTAACCCTAACCCTAACACTATCCTAGGGCTGATGCTAAACTTAACCCTAACCCTAACACTATCCTAGGGCTGATGCTAACCCTAACTCTAACCCTAACACTATCCTAGAGCTGATGCTAACCCTAACCCTAACACTATCCTAGGCCTGATGATAACCCTACCCCTAACCCTGACACTATCCTAGGGCTGATGCTAACCCTAACCCTAACACTATCCTAGGGCTGATGCTAACCCTAACCCTAACCCTAACACTATGCTAGGCCTGATGCTAACCCTATCCCTAACCCTAACACTCTCCTAGGGCTGAGGCTAACCTTAATCCTAACACTATCCTAGGGCTCATGCTAAACCTAACCCTAACCCAAACACTATCCTAGGGTTGATGGTAACCCTAACCCTAACACTATCCTAGGGCTGATGCTAACCCTAACACTAACCCTAACACTATCCTTGGGCTGATGCTAACCCTAACCCTAACACTATCCTGGGCCTGATGCTAACCCTAACCCTAACCCTAACACTATCCTAGGGCTGATGCTAACCCTAACCCTAACACTATCCTAGGGCTGATGCTAACCCTAACACTAACACTATCCTAGGCCTGATGCTAACCCTAACCCTAACCCTAACACTATCCTAGGGCTGATGCTAACCCTAACCCTAACACTATCCTAGGGCTGATGCTAACCCTAACCCTAACACTATCCTACGTCTGATGCTAACCCTAACCCTAACCCTAACACTATCCTAGGGCTGATGCTAACCCTAACCCTAACACTATCCTAGGCCTGATGCTAACCCTAACCCTAACCCTAACACTATCCTAGGGCAGATGCTAACCCTAACGCTAACCCTAACACTATCCTTTAACTGATGCTAATCCTAACCCTAACCCTAACACTATCCTAGGCCTGATGATAACCCTAACCCTAACCCTAACACTATCCTAGGGTTTATGTTAACCCTAACCCGAACACTATCCTAGGGCGGATGCTAACCCTAACACTAACCCTAACACTATCCTAGGGCTGATGCTAACCCTAACCCTAACTCTAACACTATCTTAGGGCTGAGGCTAACCCTAACACTAACACTATCCTACGGCTGATGCTAACCCTAAGCCTAACCCTAACAGTATCCTAGGGCTGATGCTAACCCTAACCCTAACACTATCCTAGGGCTGATGCTAACCCTAACCCTAACCCTAACATTATCCTAGGGCTGATGCTAACCGTAACCCTAACTCTAACACTAACCTAGGGCTGATGCTAACCCTAACCCTAACACTATCCTAGGGCTGATGCTAACCCTAACCCTAACCCTAACAGTATCCTAGGGCTGATGTTAACCCAAACCCTAACACTATCCTAGGGCTGATGGTAACCCTAACCCTAACCCTAACACTATCCTAGGGCTGATGCTAACCCTAACCCTAACACTATCCTAGGGCTGATGCTAACCCTAACCTTAACCCTAACATTATCCCAGGGCTGATGCTAACCCTAACCCTAACACTATCCTAGGGCTGATGCTAACCCTAACCCTAACCCTAACACTATCCTAGGGCTGATGCTAACCCTAACCCTAACCCTAACACTATCCTAGAGCTGATGCTAACCCTAACCCTAACCCTAACCCTAACCCTAATACTATCCTACGGCTGATGCTAACCCTAACCCTAACCCTAACACTATCCTAGGGCTGATGCTAACCCTAACACTAACACTATCATAGGGCTGATGCTAACCCTAACCCTACCCCTAACACTATCCTAGGGCTGAGGCTAACCCTAACCCTAACACTATCCTACGGCTGATGCTAACCCTAACCCTAACCCTAACACTATCCTAAGGCTGATGGTAACCCTAACACTAACACTATCCTAAGCCTGGTGCTAACCCTAACTCTCACCCTAACACTATCCTAGGGGTGATGCTAACCCTAACCCTAATAATATCCTAGGGCTGATGCTAACACTAACCCTAAACCTATCACTATGCTAGGGCTGATGCTAACCCTAACCCTAACCCTAACACTATCCTAGGGCTGATGCTAACCCTAACCCTAACACTCTCCTAGGCCTGATGATAACCCTAACCCTAACCCTAACACTATCCTAGGGCTGATGCTAATTCTAACCCTAACACTATCCTAGGCCTGATGCTAACCCTAACCCTAACCCTAACACTATCCTAGGGCTGATGCTAACCCTAACAGTAACACTATCCTAGCTCTGATGCTAACCCTAACCCTAACCCTAACACTATCCTAGGCCTGATGCTAACCCTAACCCTAACACTATCATAGGCCTGATGATAACCCTAACCCTAACCCTAACACTATCCTTGGCCTGATGCTAACCCTAACCCTAACACTATCCTAGGCCTGATGCTAACCCTAACCCTAACTCTAACACTATCCTAGGGCTGATGCTAAACGTAACCCTAACACTATCCTAGGGCTGATGCTAACCCTAACACTAACCCTAACACTATCCTTGAACCGATGCTAACCCTAACCCTTACCCTAACACTATCCTAGACCTGATGATAACCCTAACCCTAACCCTACCACTATCCTAGGGTTTATGTTAACCCTAACCCTAACACTATCCTAGGGCTGATGCTAACCCTAACCCTAAACCTAACGCTATCCCAGGGCGGATGCTAACCCTAACCCTAACCCTAACACTATCCTAGGGCTGATGCTAACCCTAACACTAACACTATCATAGGGCTGATGCTAACCCTAACCCTACCCCTAACACTATCGTAGGGCTGAGGCTAACCCTAACCCTAACACTATCCTACGGCTGATGCTAACCCTAACCCTAACCCTAACACTATCCTAAGGCTGATGGTAACCCTAACACTAACACTATCCTAAGCCTGGTGCTAACCCTGACTCTAACCCTAACACTATCCTAGGGGTGATGCTAACCCTAACCCTAATAATATCCTAGGGCTGATGCTAACACTAACCCTAAACCTATCACTATGCTAGGGCTGATGCTAACCCTAACCCTAACCCTAACACTATCCTAGGGCTGATGCTAACCCTAACCCTAACACTCTCCTAGGCCTGATGATAACCCTAACCCTAACCCTAACACTATCCTAGGGCTGATGCTAACCCTAACCCTAACACTATCCTAGGCCTGATGCTAACCCTAACCCTAACCCTAACACTATCCTAGGGCTGATGCTAACCCTAACAGTAACACTATCCTAGGGCTGATGCTAACCCTAACCCTAACCCTAACACTATCCTAGGCCTGATGCTAACCCTAACCCTAACACTATCATAGGCCTGATGATAACCCTAACCCTAACCCTAACACTATCCTTGGCCTGATGCTAACCCTAACCCTAACACTATCCTAGGCCTGATGCTAACCCTAACCCTAACCCTAACACTATCCTAGGGCTGATGCTAACCGTAACCCTAACACTATCCTAGGGCTGATGCTAACCCTAACACTAACCCTAACACTATCCTTGAACCGATGCTAACCCTAACCCTAACCCTAACACTATCCTAGGCCTGATGATAACCCTAACCCTAACCCTACCACTATCCTAGGGTTTATGTTAACCCTAACCCTAACACTATCCTAGGGCTGATGCTAATCCTAACCCTAAACCTAACACTATCCTAGGGCGGATGCTAACCCTAACCCTAACCCTAACACTATCCTAGGGCTGATGCTAACCCTAACACTAACACTATCCTAGGGCTGATGCTAACCCTAACCCTAACCAAAACACTCTCCAAGGGCTGATGCTAACCCTAACCCTAACCCTAACACTATCCTAGGGCTGATGCTAACCCTAACCCTAACCCTAACACTATCCTACTGCTGATGCTAACCCTAACCCTAACACTATCCTAGGGCTGATGCTAACCCTAACACTAACCCTAACACTAACCTAGGGCTGATGCTAACCCTAACCCTAACACTATCCTAGGGCTGATGCTAACCCTAACCCTAACCCTAACACTATCCTAGGGCTGATGCTAACCCTAACCCTAACACTATCCTAGGCCTGATGCTAACCCTAACCCTAACCCTAACACTATCCTAGGGCTGATGCTAAACCTAACCCTAACACTATCCTAGGGCTCATGCTAACCCTAACCCTAACCCTAACATTATCCCAGGGCTGATGCTAACCCTAAACCTAACACTATCCTAGGGCTGATACTAACCCTAACCCTAACCCTAACACTATCCTAGGGCTGATGCTAACCCTAACCCTAACCCTAACACTATCCTAGAGCTGATGCTAACCCTAACCCTAACCCTAACCCTAACCCTAACCCTAATACTATCCTACGGCTGATGCTAACCCTAACCCTAACGCTAACACTATCCTAGGGCTGATGCTAACCCTAACACTAGCACTATCCGAGGGCTGATGCTAACCCTAACCCTACCCCTAACACTATCCTAGGGCTGATGCTAACCCTAACCCTAACGCTAACACTATCCTAGGGCTGATGCTAACCCTAACCCTAACACTATCCTAGGCCTGATGATAACCCTAACCCTAACCCTAACACTATCCTAGGGCTGATGCTAACCCTAACCATAACACTATCCTAGGCCTGATGCTAACCCTAACCCTAACTCTAACACTATCTAAGGGCTGAGGCTAACCCTAATCCTAACACTATCCTACGGCTGATGCTAACCCTAACCTTAACCCTAACACTATCCTAGGGCTGATGCTAACCCTAACCCTAACACTATCCTAGGCCTAATGCTAACCCTAACCCTAACCCTAACACTATCCTAGGGCTGATGCTAACCCTAACCCTAACACTATCCTAGGGCTGATGCTAACCCTAACCCTAACCCTAACACTATCCTAGGGCTGATGCTAACCCTAACCCTAACACTATCCTAGGGCTGATGCTAACCCTAACCCTAACCCTAACACTATCCTAGGGCTGATGCTAAACTTAACCCTAACCCTAACACTATCCTAGGGCTGATTCTAACCGTAATCCTAACACTATCCTAGGCCTGATGCTAACCCTAACCCTTACCCTAACACTATCCTAGGGCTGATGCTAACCCTAACTCTAACCCTAACACTATCCTAGGGCAGATGCTAACCCTAACCCTAACACTATCCTAGGGCTGATGCTAACCCTAACCCTAACCCTAACACTATCCTAGGGCTGATGCTAACCCTAACGCTAACCCTAACACTATCCTAGGGCTGATGCTAACCCTAACCCTAACCCTAACATTATCCCAGGGCTGATGCTGACCCTAACCCTAACACTATCCTAGGGCTGATGCTAACCCTAACCCTAACCCTAACACTATCCTAGAGCTGATGCTAACCCTAACCCTAACCCTAACCCTAACCCTAATACTATCCTACGGCTGATGCTAACCCTAACCCTAACCCTAACACTATGCTAGGGCTGATGCTAACCCTAACACTAACACTATCCTAGGGCTGATGCTAACCCTAACCCTACCCCTAACACTATCCTAGGGATGATGCTAACCCTAACCCTAACGCTAACACTATCCTAGGCCTGATGCTAACCCTAACCCTAACCCTAACACTATCCTAGGGCTGATGCTAACCCTAACCCTAACACTATCCTAGGGCTGATGCTAACCCTAACCCTAACACTATCCTAGGGCTGATGCTAACCCTAACCCTAACCCTAACACTATCCTAGGGCTGATGCTAAACTTAACCCTAACCCTAACACTATCCTAGGGCTGATGCTAACCCTAACTCTAACCCTAACACTATCCTAGAGCTGATGCTAACCCTAACCCTAACACTATCCTAGGCCTGATGATAACCCTACCCCTAACCCTGACACTATCCTAGGGCTGATGCTAACCCTAACCCTAACACTATCCTAGGGCTGATGCTAACCCTAACCCTAACCCTAACACTATGCTAGGCCTGATGCTAACCCTATCCCTAACCATAACACTCTCCTAGGGCTGAGGCTAACCTTAACCCTAACACTATCCTAGGGCTCATGCTAACCCTAACCCTAACCCAAACACTATCCTAGGGTTGATGGTAACCCTAACCCTAACACTATCCTAGGGCTGATGCTAACCCTAACACTAACCCTAACACTATCCTTGGGCTGATGCTAACCCTAACCCTAACACTATCCTGGGCCTGATGCTAACCCTAACCCTAACCCTAACACTATCCTAGGGCTGATGCTAACCCTAACCCTAACACTATCCTAGGGCTGATGCTAACCCTAACACTAACACTATCCTAGGCCTGATGCTAACCCTAACCCTAACCCTAACACTAACCTAGGGCTGATGCTAACCCTAACCCTAACACTATCCTAGGGCTGATGCTAACCCTAACCCTAACACTATCCTACGTCTGATGCTAACCCTAACCCTAACCCTAACACTATCCTAGGGCTGATGCTAACCCTAACCCTAACACTATCCTAGGCCTGATGCTAACCCTAACCCTAACCCTAACACTATCCTAGGGCAGATGCAAACCCTAACGCTAACCGTAACACTATCCTTTAACTGATGCTAATCCTAACCCTAACCCTAACACTATCCTAGGCCTGATGATAACCCTAACCCTAACCCTAACACTATCCTAGGGTTTATGTTAACCCTAACCCGAACACTATCCTAGGGCGGATGCTAACCCTAACACTAACCCTAACACTATCCTAGGGCTGATGCTAACCCTAACACTAACACTATCCTAGGGCTGATGCTAACCCTAACCCTAACCCTAACATTATCCTAGGGCTGATGCTAACCCTAACCCTAACTCTAACACTATCTTAGGGCTGAGGCTAACCCTAACACTAACACTATCCTAAGGCTGATGCTAACCCTAACCCTAACCCTAACAGTATCCTAGGGCTGATGCTAACCCTAACCCTAACACTATCCTAGGGCTGATGCTAACCCTAACCCTAACCCTAACATTATCCTAGGGCTGATGCTAACCCTAACCCTAACTCTAACACTAACCTAGGGCTGATGCTAATTCTAACCCTAACACTATCCTAGGGCTGATGCTAACCCTAACCCTAACCCTAACAGTATCCTAGGGCTGATGTTAACCCAAACACTAACACTATCCTAGGGCTGATGCTAACCCTAACCCTAACCCTAACACTATCCTAGGGCTGATGCTAACCCTAACCCTAACACTATCCTAGGGCTGATGCTAACCCTAACCTTAACCCTAACATTATCCCAGGGCTGATGCTAACCCTAACCCTAACACTATCCTAGGGCTGATGCTAACCCTAACCCTAACCCTAACACTATCCTAGGGCTGATGCTAACCCTAACCCTAACCCTAACACTATCCTAGAGCTGATGCTAACCCTAACCCTAACCCTAACCCTAACCCTAATACTATCCTACGGCTGATGCTAACCCTAACCCTAACCCTAACACTATCCTAGGGCTGATGCTAACCCTAACACTAACACTATCATAGGGCTGATGCTAACCCTAACCCTACCCCTAACACTATCCTAGGGCTGAGGCTAACCCTAACCCTAACACTATCCTACGGCTGATGCTAACCCTAACCCTAACCCTAACACTATCCTAAGGCTGATGGTAACCCTAACACTAACACTATCCTAAGCCTGGTGCTAACCCTAACTCTCACCCTAACACTATCCTAGGGGTGATGCTAACCCTAACCCTAATAATATCCTAGGGCTGATGCTAACACTAACCCTAAACCTATCACTATGCTAGGGCTGATGCTAACCCTAACCCTAACCCTAACACTATCATAGGGCTGATGCTAACCCTAACCCTAACACTATCCTAGGGCTGATACTAACCCTAACCCTAACCCTAACACTATCCTAGGGCTGATGCTAACCCTAACCCTAACCCTAACACTATCCTAGAGCTGATGCTAACCCTAACCCTAACCCTAACCCTAACCCTAATACTATCCTACGGCTGATGCTAACCCTAACCCTAACCCTAACACTATGCTAGGGCTGATGCTAACCCTAACACTAACACTATCCTAGGGCTGATGCTAACCCTAACCCTACCCCTAACACTATCCTAGGGCTGATGCTAACCCTAACCCTAACGCTAACACTATCCTAGGGCTGATGCTAACCCTAACCCTAACACTATCTTAGGCCTGAGGATAACCCTAACCCTAACCCTAACACTATCCTAGGGCTGATGCTAACCCTAACCCTAACACTATCTTAGGCCTGAGGATAACCCTAACCCTAACCCTAACACTATCCTAGGGCTGATGCTAACCCTAACCATAACACTATCCTAGGCCTGATGCTAACCCTAACCCTAACCCTAACACTATCCTAGGGCTGATGCTAACCCTAACCCTAACACTATCCTAGGGCTGATGCTAACCCTAACCCTAACCCTAACACTATCCTAGGGCTGATGCTAAACTTAACCCTAACCCTAACACTATCCCAGGGCTGATGCTAACCCTAACTCTAACCCTAACACTATCCTAGAGCTGATGCTAACCCTAACCGTAACACTATCCTAGGCCTGATGATAACCCTACCCCTAACCCTGACACTATCCTAGGGCTGATGCTAACCCTAACCCTAACACTATCCTAGGGCTGATGCTAACCCTAACCCTAACCCTAACACTATGCTAGGCCTGATGCTAACCCTATCCCTAACCCTAACACTCTCCTAGGGCTGAGGCTAACCTTAACCCTAACACTATCCTAGGGCTCATGCTAACCCTAACCCTAACCCAAACACTATCCTAGGGTTGATGGTAACCCTAACCCTAACACTATCCTAGGGCTGATGCTAACCCTAACACTAACCCTAACACTATCCTTGGGCTGATGCTAACCCTAACCCTAACACTATCCTGGGCCTGATGCTAACCCTAACCCTAACCCTAACACTATCCTAGGGCTGATGCTAACCCTAACCCTAACACTATCCTAGGGCTGATGCTAACCCTAACACTAACACTATCCTAGGCCTGATGCTAACCCTAACCCTAACCCTAACACTTTCCTAGGGCTGATGCTAACCCTAACCCTAACACTATCCTAGGGCTGATGCTAACCCTAACCCTAACACTATCCTACGTCTGATGCTAACCCTAACCCTAACCCTAACACTATCCTAGGGCTGATGCTAACCCTAACCCTAACACTATCCTAGGCCTGATGCTAACCCTAACCCTAACCCTAACACTATCCTAGGGCAGATGCTAACCCTAACGCTAACCCTAACACTATCCTTTAACTGATGCTAATCCTAACCCTAACCCTAACACTATCCTAGGCCTGATGATAACCCTAACCCTAACCCTAACACTATCCTAGGATTTATGTTAACCCTAACCCTAACACTATCCTAGGGCTGATGCTAACCCTAACACTAACCCTAACACTAACCTAGGGCTGATGCTAACCCTAACCCTAACACTATCCTAGGGCTGATGCTAACCCTAACCCTAACCCTAACAGTATCCTAGGGCTGATGCTAACCCTAACCCTAACACTATCCTAGGCCTGAAGCTAACCCTAACCCTAACCCTAACACTATCCTAGGGCTGATGCTAAACCTAACCCTAACACTATCCTAGGGCTCATGCTAACCCTAACCCTAACCCTAACATTATCCCAGGGCTGATGCTAACCCTAAACCTAACACTATCCTAGGGCTGATACTAACCCTAACCCTAACACTAACACTATCCTAGGGCTGATGCTAACCCTAACCCTAACCCTAACATTATCCCAGGGCTGATGCTAACCCTAAACCTAACACTATCCTAGGGCTGATACTAACCCTAACCCTAACCCTAACACTATCCTAGGGCTGATGCTAACCCTAACCCTAACCCTAACACTATCCTAGAGCTGATGCTAACCCTAACCCTAACCCTAACCCTAACCCTAATACTATCCTACGGCTGATGCTAACCCTAACCCTAACGCTAACACTATCCTAGGGCTGATGCTAACCCTAACACTAGCACTATCCGAGGGCTGATGCTAACCCTAACCCTACCCCTACCACTATCCTAGGGCTGATGCTAACCCTAACCCTAACGCTAACACTATCCTAGGGCTGATGCTAACCCTAACCCTAACACTATCCTAGGCCTGATGATAACCCTAACCGTAACCCTAACACTATCCTAGGGCTGATGCTAACCCTAACCATAACACTATCCTAGGCCTGATGCTAACCCTAACCCTAACCCTAACACTATCCTAGGGCTGATGCTAACCCTAACCCTATCACTATCCTAGGGCTGATGCTAACCCTAACCCTAACCCTAACACTATCCTAGGGCTGATGCTAACCCTAACCCTAACACTATCCTAGGCCTGATGCTAACCCTAACCCTAACCCTAACACTATCCTAGGGCTGATGCTAACCCTAACCCTAACACTATCCTAGGGCTGATGCTAACCCTAACCCTAACCCTAACACTATCCTAGGGCTGATGCTAACCCTAACCCTAACACTATCCTAGGCCTGATGATAACCCTACCTCTAACCCTAACACTATCCTAGGGCTGATGCTAACCCTAACCCTAACACTATCCTAGGGCTGATGCTAACCCTAACCCTAACCCTAACACTATCCTAGGGCTGATGCTAACCCTAACGCTAACCCTAACACTATCCTAGGGCTGATGCTAACCCTAACCCTAACCCTAACATTATCCCAGGGCTGATGCTAACCCTAACCCTAACACTATCCTAGGGCTGATACTAACCCTAACCCTAACCCTAACACTATCCTAGGGCTGATGCTAACCCTAACCCTAACCCTAACACTATCCTAGAGCTGATGCTAACCCTAACCCTAACCCTAACCCTAACCCTAATACTATCCTACGGCTGATGCTAACCCTAACCCTAACGCTAACACTATCCTAGGGCTGATGCTAACCCTAACCCTAACACTATCTTAGGCCTGAGGATAACCCTAACCCCAACCCTAACACTATCCTAGGGCTGATGCTAACCCTAACCATAACACTATCCTAGGCCTGATGCTAACCCTAACCCTAACCCTAACACTATCCTAGGGCTGATGCTAACCCTAACCCTAACACTATCCTAGGCCTGATGCTAACCCTAACCCTAACCCTAACACTATCCTAGGGCTGATGCTAACCCTAACCCTAACACTATCCTAGGGCTGATGCTAACCCTAACCCTAACCCTAACACTATCCTAGGGCTGATGCTAAACTTAACCCTAACCCTAACACTATCCTAGGGCTGATGCTAACCCTAACTCTAACCCTAACACTATCCTAGAGCTGATGCTAACCCTAACCCTAACACTATCCTAGGCCTGATGATAACCCTACCCCTAACCCTGACACTATCCTAGGGCTGATGCTAACCCTAACCCTAACACTATCCTAGGGCTGATGCTAACCCTAACCCTAACCCTAACACTATGCTAGGCCTGATGCTAACCCTATCCCTAACCCTAACACTCTCCTAGGGCTGAGGCTAACCTTAATCCTAACACTATCCTAGGGCTCATGCTAACCCTAACCCTAACCCAAACACTATCCTAGGGTTGATGGTAACCCTAACCCTAACACTATCCTAGGGCTGATGCTAACCCTAACACTAACCCTAACACTATCCTTGGGCTGATGCTAACCCTAACCCTAACACTATCCTGGGCCTGATGCTAACCCTAACCCTAACCCTAACACTATCCTAGGGCTGATGCTAACCCTAACCCTAACACTATCCTAGGGCTGATGCTAACCCTAACACTAACACTATCCTAGGCCTGATGCTAACCCTAACCCTAACCCTAACACTATCCTAGGGCTGATGCTAACCCTAACCCTAACACTATCCTAGGGCTGATGCTAACCCTAACCCTAACACTATCCTACGTCTGATGCTAACCCTAACCCTAACCCTAACACTATCCTAGGGCTGATGCTAACCCTAACCCTAACACTATCCTAGGCCTGATGCTAACCCTAACCCTAACCCTAACACTATCCTAGGGCAGATGCTAACCCTAACGCTAACCCTAACACTATCCTTTAACTGATGCTAATCCTAACCCTAACCCTAACACTATCCTAGGCCTGATGATAACCCTAACCCTAACCCTAACACTATCCTAGGGTTTATGGTAACCCTAACCCGAACACTATCCTAGGGCGGATGCTAACCCTAACACTAACCCTAACACTATCCTAGGGCTGATGCTAACCCTAACACTAACACTATCCTAGGGCTGATGCTAACCCTAACCCTAACCCTAACATTATCCTAGGGCTGATGCTAACCCTAACCCTAACTCTAACACTATCTTAGGGCTGAGGCTAACCCTAACACTAACACTATCCTACGGCTGATGCTAACCCTAACCCTAACCCTAACAGTATCCTAGGGCTGATGCTAACCCTAACCCTAACACTATCCTAGGGCTGATGCTAACCCTAACCCTAACCCTAACATTATCCTAGGGCTGATGCTAACCCTAACCCTAACTCTAACACTAACCTAGGGCTGATGCTAACCCTAACCCTAACACTATCCTAGGGCTGATGCTAACCCTAACCCTAACCCTAACAGTATCCTAGGGCTGATGTTAACCCAAACCCTAACACTATCCTAGGGCTGATGCTAACCCTAACCCTAACCCTAACACTATCCTAGGGCTGATGCTAACCCTAACCCTAACACTATCCTAGGGCTGATGCTAACCCTAACCTTAACCCTAACATTATCCCAGGGCTGATGCTAACCCTAACCCTAACACTATCCTAGGGCTGATGCTAACCCTAACCCTAACCCTAACACTATCCTAGGGCTGATGCTAACCCTAACCCTAACCCTAACACTATCCTAGAGTTGATGCTAACCCTAACCCTAACCCTAACCCTAATAGTATCCTACGGCTGATGCTAACCCTAACCCTAACCCTAACACTATCCTAGGGCTGATGCTAACCCTAACACTAACACTATCCTAGGGCTGATGCTAACCCTAACCCTACCCCTAACACTATCCTAGGGCTGATGCTAACCCTAACCCTAACTCTAACACTATCCTAGGGCTGAGGCTAACCCTAACCCTAACACTATCCTACGGCTGATGCTAACCCTAACCCTAACCCTAACACTATCCTAAGGCTGATGGTAACCCTAACACTAACACTATCCTAAGCCTGGTGCTAACCCTAACTCTAACCCTAACACTATCCTAGGGCTGATGCTAACCCTAACCCTAATAATATCCTAGGGCTGATGCTAACACTAACCCTAAACCTATCACTATGCTAGGGCTGATGCTAACCCTAACCCTAACCCTAACACTATCCTAGGGCTGATGCTAACCCTAACCCTAACACTATCCTAGGCCTGATGATAACCCTAACCCTAACCCTAACACTATCCTAGGGCTGATGCTAACCCTAACCCTAACACTATCCTAGGCCTGATGCTAACCCTAACCCTAACCCTAACACTATCCTAGGGCTGATGCTAACCCTAACAGTAACACTATCCTAGGGCTGATGCTAACACTAACCCTAACCCTAACACTATCCTAGGCCTGATGCTAACCCTAACCCTAACACTATCATAGGCCTGAAGATAACCCTAACCCTAACCCTAACACTATCCTAGGCCTGATGCTAACCCTAACCCTAACACTACCCTAGGCCTGATGCTAACCCTAACCCTAACCCTAACACTATCCTCGGGCTGATGCTAACCGTAACCCTAACACTATCCTAGGGCTGATGCTAACACCTAACCCTAACCCTAACACTATCCTAGGGCTGATGCTAACCCTAACGCTAACCCTAAAACTATCCTTGAACTGATGCTAACCCTAACCCTAACCCTAACACTATCCTAGGCCTCATGATAACCCTAACCCTAACCCTAACACTATCCTAGGGTTTATGTTAACCCTAACCCTAACACTATCCTAGGGCTGATGCTAACCCTAACCCTACCACTATCCTGGGCCTGATGCTAACTCTAACCCTAACACTAACACTATCCTAGGGCTGATGCTAACCCTAATCCTAACACTATCCTAGGGCTGATGCTAACCCTAACCCTAACCCTAACACTATCCTAGGGCTGATGCTAATCCTAACGCTAACCCTAACACTATCCTTCAAATAATGCTAACACTAACCCTAACCCTAACACTATCCTAGGCCTGATGATAACCCTAACCCTAACCCTAACACTTTCCTAGGGTTTATGTTAACCCTAACCCTAACACTATCCTAGGGCTGATGCGAACCCTAACCCTAACCCTAACACTATCCTAGGGCTGATGCTAACCCTAACCCTAACACTATCGTAGGGCTTATGATAACCCTAACCCTAACCCCAACACTATCCTAGGGCTGATGCTAATCCTAACGCTAACATTACCACTATCCTTGAACTAATGCTAACCCTAACCCTAACCCGAACACTATCCTAGGCCTGATGATAACCCTAACCCTAACTCTAACACTTTCCTAGGGTTTATGTTAACCCTAATCCTAACACTATCCTAGGGCTGATGCGAACCCTAACCCTAACCCTAACACTATCCTAGGGCTGATGCTAACCCTAACCCTAACTCTAACACTATCTAAGGGCTGAGGCTAACCCTAATCCTAACACTATCCTACGGCTGATGCTAACCCTAACCTTAACCCTAACACTATCCTAGGGCTGATGCTAACCCTAACCCTAACACTATCCTAGGCCTGATGCTAACCCTAACCCTAACCCTAACACTATCCTAGGGCTGATGCTAACCCTAACCCTAACACTATCCTAGGGCTGATGCTAACCCTAACCCTAACACTGACACTATGCTAGGCCTGATGCTAACCCTATCCCTAACCCTAACACTCTCCTAGGGCTGAGGATAACCCTAACCCTAACACTATCCTAGGGCTCATGCTAACCCTAACCCTAACCCAAACACTATCCTAGGGTTGATGCTAACCCTAACCCTAACACTATCCTAGGGCTGATGCTAACCCTAACCCTAACCCTAACACTATCCTTGGGCTGATGCTAACCCTAACCCTAACACTATCCTGGGCCTGATGCTAACCCTAACCCTAACCCTAACACTATCCTAGGGCTGATGCTAACCCTAACCTTAACACTATCCTAGGGCTGATGCTAACCCTAACACTAACACTATCCTAGGCCTGATGCTAACCCTAACCCTAACCCTAACACTATCCTAGGGCTGATGCTAACCCTAACCCTAACACTATCCTAGGGCTGATGCTAACCCTAACCCTAACACTATCCTACGTCTGATGCTAACCCTAACCCTAACCCTAACACTATCCTAGGGCTGATGCTAACCCTAACCCTAACACTATCCTAGGCCTGATGCTAACCCTAACCCTAACCCTAACACTATCCTAGGGCAGATGCTAACCCTAACGCTAACCCTAACACTATCCTTGAACTGATGCTAATCCTAACCCTAACCCTAACACTATCCTAGGCCTGATGATAACCCTAACCCTAACCCTAACACTATCCTAGGGTTTATGTTAACCCTAACCCGAACACTATCCTAGGGCGGATGCTAACCCTAACACTAACCCTAACACTATCCTAGGGCTGATGCTAACCCTAACACTAACACTATCCTAGGGCTGATGCTAACCCTAACCCTAACCCTAACGTTATCCTAGGGCTGATGCTAACCCTAACCCTAACTCTAACACTATCTTAGGGCTGAGGCTAACCCTAACACTAACACTATCTTACGGCTGATGCTAACCCTAACCCTAACCCTAACAGTATCCTAGGGCTGATGCTAACCCTAACCCTAACACTATCCTAGGGCTGATGCTAACCCTAACCCTAACCCTAACATTATCCTAGGGCTGATGCTAACCCTAACCCTAACTCTAACACTAACGTAGGGCTGATGCTAACCCTAACCCTAACACTATCCTAGGGCTGATGCTAACCCTAACCCTAACCCTAACAGTATCCTAGGGCTGATGCTAACCCTAACCCTAACACTATCCTAGGGCTAATGCTAACCCGAACCCTAACCCTAACACTATCCTAGGGCTGATGCTAACCCTAACCCTAACACTATCCTAGGGCTGATGCTAACCCTAACCTTAACCCTAACATTATCCCAGGGCTGATGCTAACCCTAACCCTAACACTATCCTAGGGCTGATGCTAACCCTAACCCTAACCCTAACACTATCCTAGGGCTGATGCTAACCCTAACCCTAACCCTAACACTATCCTAGAGCTGATGCTAACCCTAACCCTAACCCTAACCCTAACCCTAATACTATCCTACGGCTGATGCTAACCCTAACCCTAACCCTAACACTATCCTAGGGCTGATGCTAACCCTAACACTAACACTATCCTAGGGCTGATGCTAACCCTAACCCTACCCCTAACACTATCCTAGGGCTGATGCTAACGCTAACCCTAACTCTAACACTATCCTAGGGCTGAGGCTAACCCTAACCCTAACACTATCCTACGGCTGATGCTAACCCTAGCCCTAACCCTAACACTATCCTAAGGCTGATGGTAACCCTAACAATAACACTATCCTAAGCCTGGTGCTAACCCTAACTCTAACCCTAACACTATCCTAGGGCTGATGCTAACCCTAACCCTAATAATATCCTAGGGCTGATGCTAACACTAACCCTAAAACTATCACTATGCTAGGGCTGATGCTAACCCTAACCCTAACCCTAACACTATCCTAGGCCTGATGCTAACCCTAACCCTAACCCTAACACTATCCTAGGGCTGATGCTAACCCTAACAGTAACACTATTCTAGGGCTGATGCTAACCCTAACCCTAACCCTAAAACTATCCTAGGCCTGATGCTAACACTAACCCTAACACTATCATAGGCCTGATGATAACCCTAACCCTAACCCTAACACTATCCTAGGCCTGATGCTAACCCTAACCCTAACACTATCCTAGGCCTGATGCTAACCCTAACCCTAACCCTAACACTATCCTAGGGCTGATGCTAACCGTAACCCTAACACTATCCTAGGGCTGATGCTAAACCTAACCCTAACCCTAACACTATCCTAGGCCTGATGCTAACCCTAACCCTAACCCTAACACTATCCTAGGGCTGATGCTAACCGTAACCCTAACACTATCCTAGGGCTGATGCTAATCCTAAGGCTAACCCTAACACTATCCTTCAACTAATGCTAACCCTAACCCTAACCCTAACACTTTCTAGGGTTTATGTTAACCCTAACCCTAACACTATCCTAGGGCTGATGCGAACCCTAACCCTAACCCTAACACTATCCTAGGGCTGATGCTAACCCTAACATTAACTCTAACACTATCTAAGGGCTGAGGCTAACCCTAATCCTAACACTATCCTACGGCTGATGCTAACCCTAACCTTAACCCTAACACTATCCTAGGGCTGATGCTAACCCTAACCCTAACACTATCCTAGGCCTGATGCTAACCCTAACCCTAACCCTAACACTATCCTAGGGCTGATGCTAACCCTAACCCTAACACTATCCTAGGGCTGATGCTAACCCTAACCCTAACCCTAACACTATGCTAGGCCTGATGCTAACCCTATCCCTAACCCTAACACTCTCCTAGGGCTGATGGTAACCCTAACCCTAACACTATCCTAGGGCTCATGCTAACACTAACCCTAACACTATCCTACGTCTGATGCTAACCCTAACCCTAACCCTAACACTATCCTAGGGCTGATGCTAACCCTAACCCTAACACTATCCTAGGCCTGATGCTAACCCTAACCCTAACCCTAACACTATCCTAGGGCAGATGCTAACCCTAACGCTAACCCTAACACTATCCTTGAACTGATGCTAATCCTAACCCTAACCCTAACACTATCCTAGGCCTGATGATAACCCTAACCCTAACCCTAACACTATCCTAGGGTTTATGTTAACCCTAACCCGAACACTATCCTAGGGCGGATGCTAACCCTAACACTAACCTTAACACTATCCTAGGGCTGATGCTAACCCCAACACTAACACTATCCTAGGGCTGATGCTAACCCTAACCCTAACCCTAACATTATCCTAGGGCTGATGCTAACCCTAACCCTAACTCTACCACTATCTTAGGGCTGAGGCTAACCCTAACACTAACACTATCCTACGGCTGATGGAACCCGAACCCTAACCCTAACAGTATCCTAGGGCTGATGCTAACCCTAACCCTAACACTATCCTAGGGCTGATGCTAACCCTAATCCTAACCCTAACATTATCCTAGGGCTGATGCTAACCCTAACCCTAACTCTAACACTAACCTAGGGCTGATGGTAACCCTAACCCTAACACTATCCTAGGGCTGATGCTAACCCTAACCCTAACACTATCCTAGGGCTGATGCTAACCCTAACCTTAACCCTAACATTATCCCAGTGCTGATGCTAACCCTAACCCTAACACTATCCTAGGGCTGATGCTAACCCTAACCATAACTCTAACACTATCCTAGGGCTGATGCTAACCCTAACCCTAACCCTAACACTATCCTAGAGCTGATGCTAACCCTAACCCTAACCCTAACCCTAACCCTAATACTATCCTACGGCTGATGCTAACCCTAACACTAACCCTAACACTATCCTAGGGCTGATGCTAACCCTAACACTAACACTATCCTAGGGCTGATGCTAACCCTAACCCTACCCCTAACACTATCCTAGGGCTGATGCTAACCCTAACCCTAACTCTAACACTATCCTAGGGCTGAGGCTAACCCTAACCCTAACACTATCCTACGGCTGATGCTAACCCTAACCTTAACCCTAACACTATCCTAAGGCTGATGGTAACCCTAACACTAACACTATCCTTAGCCTGGTGCTAACCCTAACTCTAACCCTAACACTATCCTAGGGCTGATGCTAACCCTAACCCTAATAATATCCTAGGGCTGATGCTAACACTAACCCTAAACCTATCACTATGCTAGGGCTGATGCTAACCCTAACCCTAACCCTAACACTATCCTAGGGCTGATGCTAACCCTAACCCTAACACTATCCTAGGCCTGATGATAACCCTAACCCTAACCGTAACACTATCCTAGGGCTGATGCTAACCCTAACCCTAACACTATCCTAGGCCTGATGCTAACACTAACCCTAACCCTAACACTATCCTAGGGCTGATGCTAACCCTAACAGTAACACTATCCTAGGGCTGATGCTAACCCTAACCCTAACCCTAACACTATCCTAGGCCTGATGCTAACCCTAACCCTAACATTATCATAGGCCTGATGATAACCCTAACCCTAACCCTAACACTATCCTAGGCCTGATGCTCTCCCTAACCCTAACACTATCCTAGGCCTGATGCTAACCCTAACCCTAACCCTAACACTATCCTAGGGCTGATGCTAACCGTAACCCTAACACTATCCTAGGGCTGATGCTAACCCTAACCCTAACCCTAACACTATCCTAGGGCTGTTGCTAACCCTAACCCTAACACTATCCTAGGTCTGAAGATAACCCTAACCCTAACCCTAACACTATCCTAGGGCTGATGCTAACCCTAACCCTAACCCTAACACTATCCTAGGGCTGATGCTAACCCTAACACTAACACTATCCTAGGGCTGATGCTAACCCTAACCCTAACCCTAACACTATCCTAGGGCTGATGCTAACCCTAACGCTAACCCTAAAACTATCCTTGAACTGATGCTAACCCTAACCCTAACCCTAACACTATCCTAGGCCTGATGATAACCTTACCCTAACCCTAACACTATCCTAGGGTTTATGTTAACCCTAACCCTAACACTATCCTAGGGCCGATGCTAACCCTAACCCTACCACTCTCCTGGGCCTGATGCTAACCCTAACCCTAACACTAACACTATCCTAGGGCTGATGCTAACCCTAACCCTAACACTATCCTAGGGCTGATGCTAACCCTAACCCTAACCCCAACACTATGCTAGGGCTGATGCTAATCCTAACGCTAACCCTAACACTATCCTTGAACTAATGCTAACCCTAACCCTAACCCGAACACTATCCTAGGGCGGATGCTAACCCTAACCCTAACCCTAACACTATCCTAGGCCTGATGCTAACCCTAACACTTACACTATCCTAGGGCTGATGCTAACCCTAACCCTAACCCTAACATTATCCTAGGGCTGATGCTAACCCTATCCCTAACTCTAACACTATCTTAGGGCTGAGGCTAACCCTAACCCTAACACTATCCTACGGCTGATGCTAACCCTAACCCTAACCCTAACACTATCCTAGGGCTGATGCTAACCCTAACCCTAACACTATCCTAGGCCTGATGCTAACCCTAACCCTAACCCTAACACTATCCTAGGGCTGATGTTAACCCTAACCCTAACACTATCCTAGGGCTGATGATAACCCTAACCCTAACACTAACACTATCCTAGGGCTGATGCTAACCCTAACCCTAACAATATCCTAGGGCTGATGCTAACCCTAACACTAACCCTAACACTATCCTTGAACCGATGCTAACCCTAACCCTAACCCTAACACTATCCTAGGCCTGATGATAACCCTAACCCTAACCCTACCACTATCCTAGGGTTTATGTTAACCCTAACTCTAACACTATCCTAGGGCAGATGCTAACCCTAACCCTAACATTAACACTATCCTAGGGCTGATGCTAACCCTAACACTAACACTATCCTAGGGCTGAGGCTAACCCTAACCCTAACCCAAACACTCTCCAAGGGCTGATGCTAACCCTAACCCTAACCCTAACCCTAACACTATCCTAGGGCTGATGCTAACCCTAACCCTAACACTATCCTAGGGTTGATGCTAACCCTAACCCTAACCCTAACACTATCCTACTGCTGATGCTAACCCTAACCCTAACACTATCCTAGGGCTGATGCTAACCCTAACCCTAACCCTAACACTAACCTAGGGCTGATGCTAACCCTAACCCTAACACTATCCTAGGGCTGATGCTAACCCTAACCCTAACCCTAACAGTATCCTAGGGCTGATGCTAACCCTAACCCTAACACTATCCTAGGGCTGATGCTAACCCTAACCCTAACCCTAACACTATCCTAGGGCTGATGCTAACCCTAACCCTAACACTATCCTAGGGCTGATGCTAACCCTTACCCTAACCCTAACATTATCCCAGGGCTGATGCTAACCCTAACCCTAACACTATCCTAGGGCTGATACTAACCCTAACCCTAACCCTAACACTATCCTAGGGCTGATGCTAACCCTAACCCTAACCCTAACACTATCCTAGAGCTGATGCTAACCCTAACCCTAACCCTAACCCTAACCCTAACCCTAATACTATCCTACGGCTGATGCTAACCCTAACCCTAACCCTAACACTATCCGAGGGCTGATGCTAACCCTAACACTGACACTATCCTAGGGCTGATGCTAACCCTAACCCTACCGCTAACACTATCCTAGGGCTGATGCTAACCCTAACCGTAACGCTAACACTGTCCCAGGGCTGATGCTAACCCTAACCCTAACACTATCCTAGGGCTGATGCTAACCCTAACCCTAACCCTAACACTATCCTAGGGCTGATGCTAACCCTAACCATAACACTATCCTAGGCCTGATGCTAACCCTAACCCTAACCCTAACACTATCCTAGGGCTGATGCTAACCCTAACCCTAACACTATCCTAGGGCTGATGCTAACCCTAACCCTAACCCTAACACTATCCTAGGGCTGATGCTAACCCTAACGCTAACCCTAAAACTATCCTTGAACTGATGCTAACCCTAACCCTAACCCTAACACTATCCTAGGCCTCATGATAACCCTAACCCTAACCCTAACACTATCCTAGGGTTTATGTTAACCCTAACCCTAACACTATCCTAGGGCTGATGCTAACCCTAACCCTACCACTATCCTGGGCCTGATGCTAACCCTAACCCTAACACTAACACTATCCTAGGGCTGATGCTAACCCTAATCCTAACACTATCCTAGGGCTGATGCTAACCCTAACCCTAACCCTAACACTATCCTAGGGCTGATGCTAATCCTAACGCTAACCCTAACACTATCCTTCAACTAATGCTAACCCTAACCCTAACCCTAACACTATCCTAGGCCTGATGATAACCCTAACCCTAACCCTAACACTATCCTAGGGTTTATGTTAACCCTAACCCTAACACTATCCTAGGGCTGATGCGAACCCTAACCCTAACCCTAACACTATCCTAGGGCTGATGCTAACCCTAACCCTAACACTAACACTGTCCTAGGGCTGATGCTAACCCTAACCCTAACACTATCCTAGGCTTGATGCTAACCCTAACCCTAACCCTAACACTATCCTAGGGCTGATGCTAACCCTAACCCTAACACTATCCTAGGGCTGATGCTAACCCTAACCCTAACCCTAACACTATCCTAGGGCTGATGCTAACCCTAACCCTAACACTATCCTAGGGCTGATGCTAACCCTAACCCTAAACCTAACACTATCCTAGGGCTGATGCTAAACTTAACCCTAACCCTAACACTATCCTAGGGCTGATTCTAACCGTAACCCTAACACTATCCTAGGCCTGATGCTAACCCTAACCCTTACCCTAACACTATCCTAGGGCTGATGCTAACCCTAACTCTAACCCTAACACTATCCTAGAGCTGATGCTAACCCTAACCCTAACACTATCCTAGGCCTGATGATAACCCTAACCCTAACCCTGACACTATCCTAGGGCTCATGCTAACCCTAACTCTAACACTATCCTATGGCTGATGCTAACCCTAACCCTAACCCTAACACTATGCTAGGCCTGATGCTAACCCTATCCCTAACCCTAACACTCTCCTAGGGCTGAGGCTAACCCTAACCCTAACACTATCCTAGGGCTCATGCTAACCCTAACCCTAACCCAAACACTATCCTAGGGTTGATGCTAACCCTAACCCTAACACTATCCTAGGGCTGATGCTAACCCTAACCCTAACCCTAACACTATCCTTGGGCTGATGCTAACCCTAACCCTAACACTATCCTTGGCCTGATGCTAACCCTAACCCTAACCCTAACACTATCCTAGGGCTGATGCTAACCCTAACCCTAACACTATCCTAGGGCTGATACTAACCCTAACCCTAACCCTAAAACTATCCTAGGGCTGATGCTAACCCTAACCCTAACCCTAACACTATCCTAGAGCTGATGCTAACCCTAACCCTAACCCTAACCCTAACCCTAATACTATCCTACGGCTGATGCTAACCCTAACCCTAACCCTAACACTATCCTAGGGCTGATGCTAACCCTAACACTAACACTATCCTAGGGCTGATGCTAACCCTAACCCTACCCCTAACACTATCCTAGGGCTGATGCTAACCCGAACCCTAACGCTAACACTATCCTAGGGCTGATGCTAACCCTAACCCTAACACTAACCTAGGCCTGATGATAACCCTAACCCTAACCGTAACACTATCCTAGGGCTGATGCTAACCCTAACCATAACACTATCCTAGGCCTGATGCTAACCCTAACCCTAACACTATCCTAGGGCTGATGCTAACCCTAACCCTAACACTATCCTAGGGCTGATGCTAACCCTAACCCTAAACCTAACACTCTCCTAGGGCTGATGCTAACCCTAACCCTAACACTATCATAGGCCTGATGATAACCCTAACCCTAACCCTAACACTATCCTAGGGCTGATGCTCACCCTAACCCTAACACTATCCTAGGCCTGATGCTAACCCTAACCCTAACCCTAACACTATCCTAGGGCTGATGCTAACCCTAATCCGAACACTATCCTAGGGCTGATGCTAACCCTAACCCTAACCCTAACACTATCCTAGGGCTGATGCTAATCCTAACGCTAACCCTAACACTATCCTTCAAATAATGCTAACCCTAACCCTAACCCTAACACTATCCTAGGCCTGATGATAACCCTAACCCTAACCCTAACACTTTCCTACGGTTTATGTTAACCCTAACCCTAACACTATCCTAGGGCTGATGCGAACCCTAACCCTAACCCTAACACTATCCCAGGGCTGATGCTAACCCTAACCCTAACACTATCCTAGGCCTGATGATAACCCTAACCCTAACCGTAACACTATCCTAGGGCTGATGCTAACCCTAACCCTAACACTATCCTAGGCCTGATGCTAACACTAACCCTAACCCTAACACTATCCTAGGGCTGATGCTAACCCTAACAGTAACACTATCCTAGGGCTGATGCTAACCCTAACCCTAACCCTAACACTATCCTAGGCCTGATGCTAACCCTAACCCTAACATTATCATAGGCCTGATGATAACCCTAACCCTAACCCTAACACTATCCTAGGCCTGATGCTAACCCTAACCCTAACACTATCCTAGGCCTGATGCTAACCCTAACCCTAACCCTAACACTATCCTAGGGCTGATGCTAACCGTAACCCTAACACTATCCTAGGGCTGATGCTAACCCTAACGCTAACCCTAACACTATCCTAGGGCTGTTGCTAACCCTAACCCTAACAGTATCCTAGGTCTGATGATAACCCTAACCCTAAGCCTAACACTATCCTAGGGCTGATGCTAACCCTAACCCTAACCCTAACACTATCCTAGGGCTGATGCTAACCCTAACACTAACACTATCCTAGGGCTGATGCTAACCCTAACCCTAACCCTAACACTATCCTAGGGCTGATGCTAACCCTAACGCTAACCCTAAAACTATCCTTGAACTGATGCTAACCCTAACCCTAACCCTAACACTATCCTAGGCCTGATGATAACCCTAACCCTAACCCTAACACTATCCTAGGGTTTATGTTAACCCTAACCCTAACACTATCCTAGGGCCGATGCTAACCCTAACCCTACCACTCTCCTGGGCCTGATGCTAACCCTAACCCTAACACTAACACTATCCTAGGGCTGATGCTAACCCTAACCCTAACACTATCCTAGGGCTGATGCTAACCCTAACCCTAACCCCAACACTATGCTAGGGCTGATGCTAATCCTAACGCTAACCCTAACACTATCCTTGAACTAATGCTAACCCTAACCCTAACCCGAACACTATCCTAGGGCGGATGCTAACCCTAACCCTAACCCTAACACTATCCTAGGCCTGATGCTAACCCTAACACTTACACTATCCTAGGGCTGATGCTAACCCTAACCATAACCCTAACATTATCCTAGGGCTGATGCTAACCCTATCCCTAACTCTAACACTATCTTAGGGCTGAGGCTAACCCTAACCCTAACACTATCCTACGGCTGATGCTAACCCTAACCCTAACCCTAACACTATCCTAGGGCTGATGCTAACCCTAACCCTAACACTATCCTAGGCCTGATGCTAACCCTAACCCTAACCCTAACACTATCCTAGGGCTGATGTTAACCCTAACCCTAACACTATCCTAGGGCTGATGCTAACCCTAACCCTAACACTATCCTAGGCCTGATGCTAACCCTAACCCTAACACTAACACTATCCTAGGGCTGATGCTAACCCTAACCCTAACAATATCCTAGGGCTGATGCTAACCCTAACACTAACCCTAACACTATCCTTGAACCGATGCTAACCCTAACCCTAACCCTAACACTATCCTAGGCCTGATGATAACCCTAACCCTAACCCTACCACTATCCTAGGGTTTATGTTAACCCTAACCCTAACACTATCCTAGGGCTGATACTAACCCTAACCCTAACCCTAACAGTATCCTAGGCCTGATGATAACCCTAACCCTAACCCTACCACTATCCTAGGGTTTATGTTAACCCTAACCCTAACACTATCCTAGGGCTGATACTAACCCTAACCCTAACCCTAACAGTATCCTAGGGCTGATGCTAACCCTAACCCTAACACTATCCTAGGGCTGATGCTAACCCTAACCCTAACCCTAACACTATCCTAGGGCTGATGCTAACCCTAACCCTAACACTATCCTAGGGCTGATGCTAACCCTAACCCTAACCCTAACATTATCCCAGGGCTGATGCTAACCCTAACCCTAACACTATCCTAGGGCTGATACTAACCCTAACCCTAACCCTAACACTATCCTAGGGCTGATGCTAACCCTAACCCTAACCCTAACACTATCCTAGAGCTGATGCTAACCCTAACCCTAACCCTAACCCTAACACTAATACTATCCTACGGCTGATGCTAACCCTAAACCTAACCCTAACACTATGCTAGGGCTGATGCTACCCCTAACACTAACACTATCCTAGGGCTGATGCTAACCCTAACCCTAACCCTAACACTATCCGAGGGCTGATGCTAACCCTAACACTGACACTATCCTAGGGCTGATGCTAACCCTAACCCTACCGCTAACACTATCCTAGGGCTGATGCTAACCCTAACCGTAACGCTAACACTGTCCCAGGGCTGATGCTAACCCTAACCCTAACACTATCCTAGGCCTGATGATAACCCTAACCCTAACCCTAACACTATCCTAGGGCTGATGCTAACCCTAACCCTAACACTATCCTAGGGCTGATGCTAACCCTAACCCTAACCCTAACACTATCCTAGGGCTGATGCTCACCCTAACCCTAACACTATCCTAGGCCTGATGATAACCCTAACCCTAACCCTAACACTATCCTAGGGCTGATGCTCACCCTAACCCTAACACTATCCTAGGCCTGATGATAACCCTAACCCTAACCCTAACACTATCCTAGGGCTGATGCTAACCCTAACGCTAACCCTAAAACTATCCTTGAACTGATGCTAACCCTAACCCTAACCCTAACACTATCCTAGGCCTCATGATAACCCTAACCCTAACCCTAACACTATCCTAGGGTTTATGTTAACCCTAACCCTAACACTATCCTAGGGCTGATGCTATCCCTAACCCTACCACTCTCCTGGGCCTGATGCTAACCCTAACCCTAACACTAACACTATCCTAGGGCTGATGCTAACCCTAATCCTAACACTATCCTAGGGCTGATGCTAACCCTAACCCTAACCCTAACACTATCCTAGGGCTGATGCTAATCCTAACGCTAACCCTAACACTATCCTTCAACTAATGCTAACCCTAACCCTAACCCTAACACTATCCTAGGCCTGATGATAACCCTAACCCTAACCCTAAGACTATCCTAGGGTTTATGTTAAGCCTAACCCTAACACTATCCTAGGGCTGATGCGAACCCTAACCCTAACCCTAACACTATCCTAGGGCTGATGCTAACCCTAACCCTAACCCTAACACTGTCCTAGGGCTGATGCTAACCCTAACCCTAACACTATCCTAGGCTTGATGCTAACCCTAACCCTAACCCTAACACTATCCTAGGGCTGATGCTAACCCTAACCCTAACACTATCCTAGGGCTGATGCTAACCCTAACCCTAACCCTAACACTATCCTAGGGCTGATGCTAACCCTAATCCTAACACTATCCTAGGGCTGATGCTAACCCTAACCCTAAACCTAACACTATCCTAGGGCTGATGCTAAACTTAACCCTAACCCTAACACTATCCTAGGGCTGATTCTAACCGTAACCCTAACACTATCCTAGGCCTGATGCTAACCCTAACCCTTACCCTAACACTATCCTAGGGCTGATGCTAACCCTAACTCTAACCCTAACACTATCCTAGAGCTGATGCTAACCCTAACCCTAACACTATCCTAGGCCTGATGATAACCCTAACCCTAACCCTGACACTATCCTAGGGCTCATGCTAACCCTAACTCTAACACTATCCTATGGCTGATGCTAACCCTAACCCTAACCCTAACACTATGCTAGGCCTGATGCTAACCCTATCCCTAACCCTAACACTCTCCTAGGGCTGAGGCTAACCCTTACCCTAACACTATCCTAGGGCTCATGCTAACCCTAACCCTAACCCAAACACTATCCTAGGGTTGATGCTAACCCTAACCCTAACACTATCCTAGGGCTGATGCTAACCCTAACCCTAACCCTAACACTATCCTTGGGCTGATGCTAACCCTAACCCTAACACTATCCTGGGCCTGATGCTAACCCTAACCCTAACCCTAACACTATCCTAGGGCTGATGCTAACCCTAACCCTAACACTATCCTAGGGCTGATACTAACCCTAACCCTAACCCTAAAACTATCCTACGGCTGATGCTAACCCTAACCCTAACCCTAACACTATCCTAGAGCTGATGCTAACCCTAACCCTAACCCTAACCCTAACCCTAATACTATCCTACGGCTGATGCTAACCCTAACCCTAACCCTAACACTATCCTAGGGCTGATGCTAACCCTAACACTAACACTATCCTAGGGCTGATGCTAACCCTAACCCTACCCCTAACACTATCGTAGGGCTGATGCTAACCCGAACCCTAACGCTAACACTATCCTAGGGCTGATGCTAACCCTAACCCTAACACTAACCTAGGCCTGATTATAACCCTAACCCTAACCGTAACACTATCCTAGGGCTGATGCTAACCCTAACCATAACACTATCCTAGGCCTGATGCTAACCCTAACTCTAACCCTAACACTATCCTAGGGCTGATGCTAACCCTAACCCTAACACTATCCTAGGGCTGATGCTAACCCTAACCCTAAACCTAACACTCTCCTAGGGCTGATGCTAACCCTAACCCTAACACTATCATAGGCCTGATGATAACCCTTACCCTAACCCTAACACTATCCTAGGGCTGATGCTCACCCTAACCCTAACACTATCCTAGGCCTGATGCTAACCCTAACCCTAACCCTAACACTATCCTAGGGCTGATGCTAACCCTAATCCGAACACTATCCTAGGGCTGATGCTAACCCTAACCCTAACCCTAACACTATCCTAGGGCTGATGCTAATCCTAACGCTAACCCTAACACTATCCTTCAAATAATGCTAACCCTAACCCTAACCCTAACACTATCCTAGGCCTGATGATAACCCTAACCCTAACCCTAACACTTTCCTGGGGTTTATGTTAACCCTAACCCTAACACTATCCTAGGGCTGATGCGAACCCTAACCCTAACCCTAACACTATCCTAGGGCTGATGCTAACCCTAACCCTAACACTATCGTAGGGCTTATGATAACCCTAACCCTAACCCCAACACTATCCTAGGGCTGATGCTAATCCTAACGCTAACCCTAATACTATCCTTGAACTAATGCTAACCCTAACCCTAACCCGAACACTATCCTAGGGCGGATGCTAACCCTAACCCTAACCCTAACACTATCCTAGGCCTGATGCTAACCCTAACACTAACACTATCCTAGGGCTGATGCTAACCCTAACCCTAACCCTAACATTATCCTAGGGCTGATGCTAACCCTAACCCTAACTCTAACACTATCTTAGGGCTGAGGCTAACCCTAACCCTAACACTATCCTACGGCTGATGCTAACCCTAACCCTAACCCTAACACTATCCTAGGGCTGATGCTAACCCTAACCCTAACACTATCCTAGGCCTGATGCTAACCCTAACCGTAACCCTAACACTATCCTAGGGCTGATGTTAACCCTAACTCTAACACTATCCTAGGGCTGATGCTAACCCTAACCCTAACCCTAACACTATCCTAGGGCTGATGCTAATCCTAACGCTAACCCTAACACTATCCTTCAACTAATGCTAACCCTAACCCTAACCCTAACACTATCCTAGGCCTGATGATAACCCTAACCCTAACTCTAACACTTTCCTAGGGTTTATGTTAACCCTAACCCTAACACTATCCTAGGGCTGATGCGAACCCTAACCCTAACCCTAACACTATCCTAGGGCTGATGCTAACCCTAACCCTAACTCTAACACTATCTAAGGGCTGAGGCTTACCCTAATCCTAACACTATCCTACGGCTGATGCTAACCCTAACCTTAACCCTAACACTATCCTAGGGCTGATGCTAACCCTAACCCTAACACTATCCTAGGCCTGATGCTAACCCTAACCCTAACCCTAACACTATCCTAGGGCTGATGCTAACCCTAACCCTAACACTATCCTAGGGCTGATGCTAACCCTAACCCTAACACTAACACTATGCTAGGCCTGATGCTAACCCTATCTCTAACCCTAACACTCTCCTAGGGCTGAGGATAACCCTAACCCTAACACTATCCTAGGGCTCATGCTAACCCTAACCCTAACCCAAACACTATCCTAGGGTTGATGCTAACCCTAACCCTAACACTATCCTAGGGCTGATGCTAACCCTAACCCTAACCCTAACACTATCCTTGGGCTGATGCTAACCCTAACCCTAACACTATCCTGGGCCTGATGCTAACCCTAACCCTAACATTATCATAGGCCTGATGATAACCCTAACCCTAACCCTAACACTATCCTAGGGTTTACGTTAACCCTAACCCTAACACTATCCTAGGGCCGATGCTAACCCTAACCCTACCACTATCCTGGGCCTGATGATAACCCTAACCCTAACACTAACACTATCCTAGGGCTGATGCTAACCCTAACCCTAACACTATCCTAGGGCTGATGCTAACCCTAACCCTAACCCCAACACTATCCTAGGGCTGATGCTAATCCTAACGCTAACCCTAACACTATCCTTGAACTAATGCTAACCCTAACCCTAACCCGAACACTATCCAAGGGCGGATGCTAACCCTAACCCTAACCCTAACACTATCCTAGGCCTGATGCTAACCCTAACACTAACACTATCCTAGGACTGATGCTAACCCTAACCCTAACCCTAACATTATCCTAGGGCTGATGCTAACCCTATCCCTAACTCTAACACTATCTTAGGGCTGAGGCTAACCCTAACCCTAACACTATCCTACGGCTGATGCTAACCCTAACCCTAACCCTAACACTATCCTAGGGCTGATGCTAACCCTAACCCTAACACTATCCTAGGCCTGATGCTAACCCTAACCCTAACCCTAACACTATCCTAGGGCTGATGTTAACCCTAACCCTAACACTATCCTAGGGCTGATGCTAACCCTAACCCTAACACTATCCTAGGCCTGATGATAACCCTAACCCTAACCCTAACACTATCCTAGGGCTGATGCTAACCCTAACCCTAACAATATCCTAGGGCTGATGCTAACCCTAACACTAACCCTAACACTATCCTTGAACCGATGCTAACCCTAACCCTAACCCTAACACTATCCTAGGCCTGATGATAACCCTAACCCTAACCCTACCACTATCCTAGGGTTTATGTTAACCCTAACCCTAACACTATCCTAGGGCTGATGCTAACCCTAACCCTAAACCTAACACTATCCTAGGGCGGATGCTAACCCTAACCCTAACATTAACACTATCCTAGGGCTGATGCTAACCCTAACACTAACACTATCCTAGGGCTGAGGCTAACCCTAACCCTAACCCAAACACTCTCCAAGGGCTGATGCTAACCCTAACCCTAACCCTAACACTATCCTAGGGCTGATGCTAACCCTAACCCTAACACTATCCTAGGGTTGATGCTAACCCTAACCCTAACCCTAACACTATCCTACTGCTGATGCTAACCCTAACCCTAACACTATCCTAGGGCTGATGCTAACCCTAACACTAACCCTAACACTAACCTAGGGCTGATGCTAACCCTAACCCTAACAGTATCCTAGGGCTGATGTTAACCCTAACCCTAACCCTAACAGTATCCTAGGGCTGATGCTAACCCTAACCCTAACACTATCCTAGGGCTGATGCTAACCCTAACCCTAACCCTAACACTATCCTAGGGCTGATGCTAACCCTAACCCTAACACTATCCTAGGGCTGATGCTAACCCTAACCCTAACCCTAACATTATCCCAGGGCTGATGCTAACCCTAACCCTAACACTATCCTAGGGCTGATGCTAAACCTAACCCTAACCCTAACACTATACTAGAGCTGATGCTAACCCTAACCCTAACCCTAACCCTAACCCTAATACTATCCTACGGCTGATGCTAACCCTAACCCTAACCCTAACACTATCCGAGGGCTGATGCTAACCCTACCGCTAACACTATCCTAGGGCTGATGCTAACCCTAACCGTAACGCTAACACTGTCCCAGGGCTGATGCTAACCCTAACCCTAACACTATCCTAGGGCTGATGCTAACCCTAACCCTAACCCTAACACTATCCTAGGGCTGATGCTCACCCTAACCCTAACACTATCCTAGGCCTGATGATAACCCTAACCCTAACCCTAACACTATCCCAGGGCTGATGCTCACCCTAACCCTAACACTATCCTAGGCCTGATG